>NW_028277125.1:47733106-47884621 GCF_059951505.1 Python bivittatus | reverse complement strand
CATCAATCTCAATTTATTATTTATGCTTAACATGCACTGCAAATGCCTCTCTGTTCATGTATAGTTCCATTATGCATTAAATGCATTTGGGTTTATTTACTGGTCCTAATTACTGAACAACCCTTATTACTCTCCCTTACCATCCTGAGTCCTTACCTAATAAAACAAAAAAATTATATATATACAGTAGTTAGGCAGTCACCAGAAATGACTGAGTGAAGAAGGAAGGAATGAAGGGAGGGAGGGAGGAATGAATTTTGCTAGTTTTCAATTTCATATCCTCCAACATTCTGCACATAGATCTGTTAACATATATAGTTAGGTAATTTCTGAATTTGAGAAGGAATGTATGAGATAAAACCATATTCCATCAACATTGACATCCAGATGAAAGAAATAAGTTTCATTTTATACAGTAAAGTAAAAAAAAAAAAAATGCACTGAAAGAGCTGTAACAATGAGCCTTCATATCAAGTGATACAATATCTATTAAATCTTCATCTCACTCTTCATCTCTTACTCAGAAACCGAGTAAACCACTAACAGAACTATTCAAAACACCAAAGCAAATCCCCCAAATGATCTACAACATGATGATAAAAGCAGCAAGAAATAGGTAATACCAAGGTGGAATCGACAATCCATTTAACTCTTCTGATACTATACTAATTGTTTTTATCTCAGACTAATAATTAACTTTCTTTTTAATAATTTTACCAAAGAATATATAGAATAAATAAAACTAATATTTTAAAAAATATAAGAAAGTGAAGAGAAAAGAGAGAAAAAAATTGCCGCCCCCAAAATAAAAAGAAACTTCCCCTTTCATCCCCAGCAAGTATATACAACATTAACAACTTATCACTGCCTCTTAAAATACTACCAAATACATCTTCATTCCATATTTAACCCCATTTTCTATAGATCCATCTCTAAATCCTGTTTTCATTATTAATCCACAAAAGGTATAAAGATTAACAGACATAACTAACAACATAAGCATTTAGTCCTCCTTTCCATTTTAACATAATCCCCCTAATCCCTCTCTTAATAATCAAAATCTAATTCCAATTAACAATTAAACATTACAAAAAGATTTTAAAAAACCATTAATCATCACCAGAGAAAGCAACCCATTATTAATCCCAATTAACAATTAAACATTACAGAAAAATAAAAACTATTAAATTTTACCAAAAATAATAACCCATTATTTGTATACCGAAAATAGTAACATAGATATTACAAGCTAATCCATTAAGCCCAATTGGACATTTCCAAAAAACAGTTATCCAGTCAAAGTAACCATTAAACATCATCAAAAGTAACAACCCATTACTTAACCATAGTCAAATAAATCAGGTTTTTTTTTCCTTCTTCCTCCCACCAATCCTTGAATCCCATAGATAAAATTCTAACATCTGCTTTCTTCTATTATCCCTGTCTCTTCTCTCAAAATCCTTGTCATCTTTATCAAAATCCATATGTAATCTCAGGGTAGCCACTCCTGTAAGTCTTTTATATTCCAATTTAAACAGGTAATCCGCATCCCTCTTTTGATACATTATTTGTATACCTTTTTTAATTTTCAAGTGATCATTTAAAAAAAAACCTAATAATTAACTTTCTAAGAATTACTGAAATTGACTTTTCAGCAGACTCATACTGAAACAAGAATGATTCCTTGTAACCAAATAACCAAATATTAAATAGGAAACATGGATGCAAGAATCCATATTTATTTTGTACTTGCATATTTTCTTCATAGACTTTTGGAAAAAATGGTTTTAACAAAGCATCAAATTTCTTATATTTTAATTTGTGTGTAGATTTCAAAATATACTGTATGTGAGAAATCTCACTTAAATAAAAGAGAAGAAAATCCTATTTGCCTTTTAAGAAATAAATAATCCTAACAATGAAAAATTCCTACTTGATACATTGACATTAATTGTTTAGATTTCTAAAAAGTAAAACAAAGAAAGGCCCAAAAACATTATGTCCCCAATATGTGCAATTTTGAGAGGACTGTTGTTTGTTTCTAATAAATGAAAATGGAGGGGAGAATTTTTCACATATTTTTCTATCCAGAAGTTATGTATTGAAAGTGTGAATTTTTATATATGAATTAGTGCTGCCATCTATAGTTAGTTATAGGATATGTATAATTTCACTTTTTGCGCCATTTAATATTAAATACTACACCATTTAATACTAATTTAATACTAGAATATCTCAATTACATAGTTGGGGGTTTTTGCTCAATCTAAGTATCAAACAGTCACCAAAATGCTGACAGACCTTCAAAATAATTCTGTAATTTCTAATCAGATTGGATTTCTGAGGTGTTGGCAAATGGGGAAAACAACCTAGCTAAAGTTTTGCATTAGGCAGCCTTTAAACCAGTACCTGGCTTTCCACCCCACCCCACCCCACCCCACCTCCAACTGGGAGCCACATCTGGTGACATCACCGTGAGATACAGGATGGAATGTTTAGCTTTTTTCTCTCCTGTCTGGGGAGCTACTTGGGGATTCTTTTTTCTATTGTGAAAGCAATATAAATATATTTTCACACATTCATTTTTATAGTCTTAACACAGTATTTCTTTTTGGCTACTGAGCTTCAGCAAGAAAAAGTTGGGGTGGTTTGTGGAAGCACATGAGAATGTGACCCACAGACCACCCAACTATGTTTTAAATATACAGATTAAAAGTCCTAAATGACCCTCTGATTTACTTTGGAAGAAGACAGTTGAATAGCTGGAGGAATTTTCAGATCAGAGAACCATTTCAGCCTAAATGCTTTCCCTCACTTTGTTATTGTACATGATTCCTCCTGCACCATTAAATAGCACAAATTTGACAAAATTATATGTAACAATGTGCCAAGAAGTATTAGACAATATCCAAAAGAATATGCTCATTGAAAAAGAAACATCAACCATATTTTACAGAATCATCTCATTACTACTGACTGAACTTTCTGAAGAAAGAAGTGGGTTTTTTTCCCCACATAGGAACAAATATGATATGAAATCTTGGAATATATTTCTGGAACAAAAGCAGAGTCTTAAAAAAGGCTATTAGTTATAGTAAGTGTGTAGATACAGTTAATACATAATATATACAATTTATACAAAACGTTAGTACATTTACTGAATAAAATTGCCTTCTATAATCTGGAATAGAATCACAAGCAATATCTAAGAGCAGATTGGATCTATTCAATATGTCAAATGTACCTGGAGAAGTAACTCTTTTTCAACAACTTCTTCAGTCTTGCTAATAAGCCGTTTCTGCAATGCATGTATCTTCTGAATCAACTCATAGGTACTTGGGTCACTGGCCTATACAAGAGAAATATTTTCTTTGTTAGTTGCAATTTCTATGACTTCTTGTATGTACAGGTGTAGATACTTTCCACACCAACATGATAAACCTTGTTAAAAATAAATAATGAAACTTTAATCATGTTATTTAGGGCTTGTAATAAGAAAGACTGGGCAGAAAAGCCAAATTTGTATAGGCAGCTGGTGACAGTTCATATAGAATTTCCATTTCTTAGGTTACTAACTTGAACTATCAGGTCTAAATTGCTTCCACAAACAGCAATTGTGAAGTCTTCATATGGAGTATATTTAGGACTTGAACAGAAAAATACCCAGGCTCAAAACAGACTGTTGGAAGATCTTATTTTCTCTTTTTCTATTATTTAACCAGTTATCAATCCATGGGATGATTCAAAATTTGATCATATTGAGTGTGAAAAGGAAACACATATGATTTATATATACAGCTTTTCTACTACATGGCTCAGGACGATCAAAGTAAATGCATACGTACAGTACAAGTAAATTCTCAGTATAGTAAATCACCAGGGCTCTATGTTTATACTTAAAACTCATTTATGAAATATTTCAGTGTTTGAAGATTTAGCCAGTTTTTCAGGGTTTGATCAGCTATCAATGTTTCAAACTTTCTCCAAATACTGTGGAAGCAATATAAATATAGTTTCGCACATTCATACACCTATAAATCTTTTTTGATGTCTATCTGCATAATTCTAAAACTGGTAAAAATGCTTTGTACCCTTTTCATTTAAAAACATCTAGGCATTTGGGATGTAATTATACCTCTAATTTTCTCCATCTGTGAACATTCATTGGATTCTCCAGCTCTTCCTCCAAGGCTCTACAGCGTGTCCGTTCCTTCAGTAACTCCTTCTGCATATGATAAACTTCCTGCCTTCAAAAACAGAATCAATATAAATATCATGAAGTCTGTTAATAAGCCCATATTTAAAAACATGTTTAAATACATATAATGATACAAAGAATTTTAAAGATCAAATTTCAGTTGAAATCAGAACTTTTCTTGCTGGGATTAATGGACAATCAATTAGAAAAGATCCATGGAAGATTATTTTTATATATGATTACTGCCACGAGACTATTATGCTCAAAAATGAAAAGACTCTGAAATACCCACATCGGAGGATTGGTTCGTGAAGATGACAGAACTAGCAGAGATGGCAAAATTAACTTGTTTAATTAGAGAAAGATCAATAACTACATTTATTAGTGACTGGAAGGCCCTTATGGACTTTTTGCTGAAAAAAGACAAAAATGAATTTGTGATTTATGGGTTTGAAAATTAGAAAGGGTAGTTTATGAAAAGAAGGAAATTATGACATAACCTTAGAGAGAGAGGGTAAAATATAAATGTATCTATAACCACTGTCAAAAGATCAGAAGCCGCTTCTTTAGAATTTTTCTGTTCCTTTTCTTTTCTTTTTTTTCTTTTCTTTTTTCTATATTTCTTTTTCTTTTTCACTGCCCTATTACTTTTTTTAATTCTTCTTTAATTCAAAATTTGTACTATGATTCATTTGGAAGTTGTAATAATTGGGGTAGGCCATTGAAACATACAGCTGTTGCTATCCTATATCCTAATTTCACTATTGTTATATGTAATTGTAGCTACAGTTCCAAAATCTCACTGATATTAACAACAAGTATGCAACCCACTTTTAAGCATTCTGTATTATCAACCAGCCACATAATTTTAGAATGCAAGACTTGGAAAATATTTTAAAATATTTCACCTAATTTCCTCAAAATGCTTTATCCATCTTCACACCTCTTACTGCGATCACTAGACAATTTATTTGTTTATTTTTTCAGCATATTTGTATCCCACCTTTCTTCTAAGAGCATAAGGTAAGCATTTTCCCCTCTATAATTTTTCCCACAATAACAGTCCTATGGGGTAAGTTGAACTAACTAACTGTGATCTCACACAGTGAGATTTTATGGGTAGGAGGGACTTAAATTTGGATTTCTCTGGTCCTAGTTCAACATCTTAACCACTACAAACACTGGCTTGGGGGAAAAATAATCTCACCCTTAGTAAAGTGATCATTTCACTAAGCAACTCAAAAGGAATTATTTGCTCTCTAATATAAGATCACAGTAAATACAATTGATGGTCAGTTGTCTCTCTTCAGTTCTTAAAAAAAATCTTAACTATAGCCTCTATTGACAAACCATTTTCAATTTCATCATAAAATACCATGTATAACTGCCCGAAGGTGTAACATAGGGCCACACTAACTTCCTAAAAATTATTTTACGTATGTTAATCATGGAGATTAGCTACAAAAATTCTGTGAAATTTTGCATACTCTTTCACCAATAAACGTGTCTAATAAAAATAGCATCTTATCTATTATTCAAAGCAACCATTTATTGGAACCATTATTAATGTCTGTGAAGTTTGACTAATAGCATCCAGTGGTAACAGTATTAAACTGGCACTAGGGAGATACAGTTCCAAGCCTTCCATTAGCCACGGAAGCTTGCTAGGTGAGTTTGAGCCAATCATTCTTTTTCCACTCAAACTACCTCACAGAGTTGGTGTTTGTGGGAAAAATGGGATGATGGAGTTCTACATATGCTACCTTGAGATCCTGAAGGAAAGATGGGATGTAAATCTAACAAATTAAAAAAATGAATCTTGCTTATAGATCACAAAATTAAGTATAGTAATTCACCGGAGTTACTTTAGAGGGAGTACAGTATAACTCAGTTTTAGAAAGGTCAAAATATGTATCAACCACATAAAGTCTTCCTCCCTTTAAAAAAATAGATCCTGAAGAGGGAGATAAATTCAGCCAGTTGTTAAAACTTTGCTGTTAGATGAATACAATCTCCAATGAAAATTAAGCGATTCCTTCTATTAGATCACCTCTAAATCAAAAAAGAAGGAAAACAGAACACATAACAATTTGTGATGAATAAAACAAATGTTCTACTTCCTCTGTGAATTGGCTAATAAAACAGTTTCATAAATATGGGCCTTTCCACAAATATGTGCTCTGAGCACCCACTAAGTAGTTCACTGAACTGTAAATACCTTCCCATTGCTGCCTATCAAGCTTATTTACCAGTAGCTTAAACAAAGGGTAACATTTGGGTTTAGTGGACAGTAGTTTGATACCAGAAATTTTCTCTTAAATGATTATTGCTTTTTCCTGACTAGTTGTCAGCCCCACTAGGTAAATCAGACCATGAAATGAACTCTAGAGGAAGGTTCAAATTACTTTTATTGAGCTTGGCTATAATAACAGAATCTTGCAAGTCTGATTTTGCTGTACCTCCTCATGTTTCTTATAGTTCAATGTATTAAGAGAGCTGTCTATCTGAGCTGCTTCCAAATGTTATCTGGATGTTCTGGACTTAAAAAATATTTCAGCTCCTTTTGCCTAGGCAACAGATTCTGCATATCTCTGTCAAATTCAACTTCCATACTACTTCTACACTACTGACTGATTTGTTTTAAAAATTTAATATGTATATGAAGTCACCTGAAGCAAACCCTTCTCTAAAATAGCTGATATGACAATACAAATCTTTGAAAAGAAAGCAATCCCTGATGTTTCAAAAGCAGCATTATGCCTGGAGTCACTAGCTAAATACACACAGTGTTTCTACCTTAGTTCTTCCACATTAGCCACACTCTTGCCAAGTATTGCCTTCTCCCGCCGAAGTTTTTTTATCTCCAGCTTGAGTAATCGGATGTCTTCTACTCTTTGTCGATACTGCATTTCTCCCTTGTTCAGAATTGACTGCTGGATTTTTATCTTCTCATACAGAAGAGCCAATTCATCATTGCGGCGAACTAACTGGCTCCCCAGAATGTCCCTTTCGCTAATAACCTACAAATGATACAGGCCAAGGCATGATTTTACAAATGGATTGAAAACATAAGAACTATTAATGATCAAACATCTTCACTCGCAAAAAAGAACAGCTTCAAAATATTACATATCATCAATACATTATTGGCAAGGTTTCCTGTTGTTTGTTCAGAGGGTCAGACCTTCAGTTAGAATTAGTAGGTTTAATTCTATTTCCCAAAGATTTCATTCAATGGGTTAGTTCAATATTTTCCATGTAAGTTACATTGGACATTAAAGAATTTTGTTGTTGTAACCTACTTGATCTAATTCTTTCTTTTGTCTCATCCTCTCTGCATCAGCTTCAGAAATAATTTTCAAGAGCTTTCTTTCTTCTTCCTCTTGTTTTTCAATAAAATGTTTAGTCTCCAGAGCTTGTTGTCTCATTTTAAGCAGTTCACCCTGACAGAAACAAAAGAAAGAGGAAAATAAATTGTATTTATAACATTTTTTCACTTCATAAATCTGGAAATGTAAGACTATTAAAGACACAGTCTTGCACTCTTGCTTGGCTTCTCTTGCTTTGATTGATTCAATTAGCTGATTCTCAAGAACAAATGACAACTACTACACAAATGTAGACTGAACAAAAGTTGTACTGCATATCATACTGAGGAGAAACATATGTGATTCAAGGTCAATATGTAATAAATATAGAGAAAAAGTTAATAAAGCACAGAAACTCGAAGATTCATTGTATGCAGAAATAACCCACTACCATCTTTACAATTCAAACCTGGCCAGAATTGTTGTCAGTGAAAAATATATGTCTGGTATTATTTGTGAAATTATAACTGTTTAACATTTACTTCAAACTAGCAATAAATCATATAGAAAGCTAATTATGATAATAAAACACTATTTGATCTCTAAACAGTATAATTGTTTAGAGTGGGAAACAAAGTGGGATGGCAGTACTTTTTTAAAAAGCCCACAACTATGGCAGCAGTTAAGGTCATCTTTCAAGATCATACACCATGTTGAATAGGAAGTAACAAATGGAAAACATAAAAGTATCACAATGCATCTGAACACTACAATTCAATCACATCTGCTTCAACATGTTGCATGTAAAGCTCACACTATGAACAGTCTGTTACATTGTTGGACTATAGCAACTAGATGTATGCAGTATACAGATCCAGCACAAGGTCTTACAACTACTGTTTGTAGACAAGGAAAAGGAGGGATAGATCATCTCCCTTAAACAGGGGCTAGTCTCATTTGGAAGTATTTAACAATCTGGAGGGGACAAAGGTGGTATTAAAACATAGCCCTCATTTCTCCACTCATTCTGCCACATCCATGTGACAATTATGCTGAAGATTAACTCAATTTATATCCTATCTTAGACTGGACTCCAGGTTACAATTTGATATCTACAAGGTGAAAGAAAGTAATCAAAAATATAATCAGTTTCTGAGATTACATCTCTGTCAGCTGCCCTAGCACTTGAGCCCATGTCAAGGTAGATTTCACTGAGTTTATTCTCAAAGAATGATGCAAATTGTTTACAGCAACCCACCAACTATTTCAGCTCTCCTCTAAAACATATTGATGAAAGAAATGCCACACAGTATGGAAAAGCAACACCACTTTGTTCTGTATAGATGAAGTTACAGCAATATTTCTACTGTCTCCAAGGTTGTAGAGTATATTTTAAATAAGCTTCAATTGTGCTCAATCTAATGTGTCCAGAGAGGTCCTGCACTTCTACTCCAATGTTGTCTTATCCACTCCATTGGTCTCATCTCCCTAGTAAATCAAGAGGCTGGTCTAGCTCTATAAGAGAGAAAAATGTGCAAAGGAGTAATAGCATCAACCAAGCAGGTTGTGTCTATATTCCAAAGATCAACCAGAGTTTCAATAGTGTTGCCAACAGACAAAATAGAAAGCTCCTTATGGACATTTAAGATTCTATTTGGATCTATTAGGCATCTGACCAGCCCATTTTAATTAATTCTCTACTTCTGTGATGCAATGGCACCCACAATGGGAACAAAGAGAATCAGACTGATAAAAACAGAGACACTGCATCACAAAGCTAGCCTTATCTCTTTTCAGTGTGCATTACAATGTCACATGCACTTCCAAAAGCAGCAGAGCTTATGGCACAACTTCACTGTGCTGCTTTCATTATTCTAATAAAAATAGTAAGATCCTGTAGATGCAACTGATACAAAAGTCTGTACTGGCCACCAATCTAAAGCTAATTAGGGAGACATCTGTCCATAACAGATGCATAACTCTAGATCACTGGCTTTACTCAGAGCACTACATCCAGAGTATCCTATCCGCTGGCACATTATAGGAGGAGAGCTATGTTAGTCTGGTAGCACCTTTTCTAACTAACACTTTTTATTAAAAGGCATAAGCTTTTGCAAGCTGTAGCTCACATCTGATAAAATGCTAAGGTGTTAACAGACTCTGATTTCTTATCTGGTAGGAGAGACTCCTGGTTCTTGAATGAGCAAACTCATTGGGGACACTAAAATACCCGAGAATAGGAACCCAGTTCTATGTCTCCGATCACTCCAGCTTACTTAATAAGAGCAGCTGGAAGTGGGATGATATGCTAACCCTATACATCTAATGAAAACTATTGGATGATACATCTGGTCAGTGAGATGAAACTGATAGAGATCAATCTTGGGTAATACCCTGACAGCCTCTAAAAATGTAATACTCAATCAAACAAGGGAGAAAATTATGAAGTAAATGGGGAGTAATTATTTTAACTATATTTCATTAATTCTAATTTTAATCAAATTGAATTTAGTTCTGTCATGGTCTTCCCAATTATTTTGAATATAACAGAATATTTTTCATATTTCCACTTAACATGCCTAGGCCTTCTAATGTGCTTTGTCACTAAACTCAACTTTTGCATATTTCACACTCTGCTCACTGTGATATCAGGATAGTTTTCCCATAGGTTCTATTGTGCCAAGAGAGACAGTGGTGATATAGCAGATGGATAGGGCAGGGGAATCAAGGGGAATGAATTGCCCAGTTAATAGCCAATTTTAAACAATAAATTAACACAAGAATTTTCTATTTAGAAAGCAGAGATTATGTGTTTATTCTCTTTACGAAGCCAAATATGAAAATAGAACAACAAGAAATACAGACTTGTTTCTTATATTTCCGAGACAGTTAGTTGTCAGCAAATCCTCCTTTAGTAAATGCTATATTATCATTTTCTCATTTCAGTCTATGTCATCTGCTATGAGAGGCAAAGAAGTATTCTTCCTACATCTATGAAAGGAAAGGTAAGATACAGCCATAGAACTCCAAAATAAATACCATGCAAAGCTTGTGATAAAAAATATTCCTGATGCCTAACAAGGATTTTAAGCTGACTGTACAAAAAATTGAAATCTTAAATTCCTTATTAATGAAATTTTGCCACAGTAAACAGCTGTTCTTAAACTTTCAAGAATCCCTCAGTCAGTGTAAATCTATGCCTACTAACTGCTATGTTTTAGGTATTCAGCAGAAATTCTGTTCATATCAAAGTACACACCTTCAAGCCAGTCACTAAATGACAGTAGGCCACAGTCATTTTTATTACTGAT
Source organism: Python bivittatus (assembly GCF_059951505.1). NCBI lineage: Eukaryota > Metazoa > Chordata > Lepidosauria > Squamata > Pythonidae > Python > Python bivittatus. Next base: position 47,873,804 of record NW_028277125.1, on the reverse strand, counting down.
AACTGAGCAGTAAAAGAGCAATCAAGCTATTGTCAAATTGCTGGCAGATGACTCCATAACAATAATGCAGCCTTGCAGTCTAGTTAAAGCAGTTCTGCAGAACTTGAAGTTCTGAATGGCTTCTCCGTAAATGATATAACAACTCTCAGGCAGATAGAGAACCCACATTCTTCATCTTTTTACAAAGTTCTTTTGATATACTGTTGTAACAGTAAAAGTGCTGATAACAACTGAAAATGCACAGGACATAACATAACATAACATAAACATAGCACTAAATGAACAGCAAAACAAAAAAAATGGCAAAAAAAAGATTTTTCCTTTTTACTGAAAATAAAAGTGACTTGCTAAAAATTGTTTCTCTTGATCTTTAAAGGAGACAATTGGACTGAATTCAGAAGTTAGATCATGCAGTCAGACTCTAAATTCAGCATCTTTATATAAAAGAAACACATTCATTTTCTACTTTTCTTTTGATTTAGTTCAAATGTGGAGCTTTCCGCTGCTTTTCCGTAGCAGATTTCTTCCTGAGCAACAGAAATACCATTCACAAAGGTTCTCATGGAATTAGTAATTAAAATATTTCTAGTTTATCTCTAATATATTATTTGTGTTATATAATAGAGCCATATAGCTTTTCAAAGGACAAGTGTAAATAATTATCAACACTAAAAATAAGTCACCTCAAAGTCAAGTGAATCCACATGATCAATTTTCCAAAGTTCAAAATTTCAGACTTTTTAATCTTTTTATTTCCAGTCCTCCAGGTTGGCTTTGCCTTGTCTTCTACCAGCATTCCACCTCTTTGATCTTTTCCACTAAATATGCTCCAAGATCAGCCTGCCATTATTCAGACCCATCTTATTCTCAGATTAATCTCATTGAGTAACAATTAAACAACAAATTCCTCAAGCTATCTTGAAGGCATTTATACACAGAAATTTAAGTATAAATTGTTTCTTTATAACGTATTGTGTATAAATTACCAGCCAAACTGACACTAATAATAGATGACAGCAAGACAGTAATCAATAGTTCAACTGATTATAGGCAAAGCAACTGATGAAATAAGGAAGCAGGTTCCACTGAACTCTGTGGGACTTACTTCTCTGTACACAGCTCAACACTGTGCATGTCAGTTGTTGAGAATAAACCAAAGAAGACTACATAAGATTCATATGTCTTACCAGTAAGTCTCTCAAACAATTCCTAGTAAAAAAAAAAAATAGAATGAAGATCAATGGAAGAATTCAAACTCTAATCTCTTACATCCGCAGGCAGGGGTATCTGCGGGAGGGAGATCAAAAAAGTCCAGATGACGGCCTTAACCATATGATCAAAGCTGTGTTCCTTGTTTATGTCCATCGATGCAAATAATAAAGGGGCACAGCTTTGATCATACTACCATCTTGATTTTGTTGACCACCCCCTAAGGGATGCCCTTGTCTGCAACCAAAAAATGATGAGATGGCAAGTGATAGGAAAAAAACCTCCTCCTGAGATCCTAGAACTCTGCTGCCAGTTAAATTAGCCAATAACTAGAGTAGCTGGACAAGATAAAGCAGCCATATTCAGCTAAAAAATAATTATTTTCAAAAATAATATTTCTCTATAGTGTTCTTTGATACGTTACATCAGTGTACCTTTCAAATATGAAGATGCATTCATGGAATATAAGTTTCATATTTTTGCTTATTGATTAGGGAACACTATTAAGGTATCCTTAATGCTAATCTGAGATAAGCATTATCTTGGAATTGTCATAAGAATTTCCCAGCCTCATATGTAGGGAGTTAATTAAGATAGAGTCTCTTCTTCCCAGATTTCTCTCCACCTAAGTTGCTGTATAGGAGATAAGTTGTCAACTGACTTGCTCACTGTCATAGCTTTATATCTGTGTTCTCTTTCATTCTTTTCATAGCCTCCCTGTAATCTATCACAGTATGACACTGAACATTAACTGCAATCTGTTGCTCCACCAGTCTTGTAACCAGCCATTTTTCTTTATGGGGAATTCCCTTAACTTGCTGGTAAATTTGGGAACTGGAATTACACTACATCATCACTGGCAGGAACGGGGCTATCAAATGCTTAGGTCAGCCATGTGATTTTATATGTACACAGAGTCAGATTTTTCACCCAAAATATGTACTTGGCATTAAAGATCAGAAATTGAAAACTTGATAAGCCCTTACTAGAAGGCACTTGGCTAAGAAAAAATTCAGAAAGAAAAAAAAATTAATCAATGATTATGCTCCCTTCCATTTTCTGTCTTGCTCTCCATTCACTCATATCTGCCCTGTCTTATAATGCTTGTTACAGGAGTGCTACCTGATCCCTCCCGAAGGAGGACATTCTAAGATACATGGTAACATACCTTATGAAGGTACAGAGTGGCAGCAGGGGAGGTAATCCAAGAAAGATACTCAAGGGGAGGCCACATCACCTAAAGCTGATTCTTTGTTTCTGGGAAACTCTGATGCATTTTTTTCTGTTGGAAGTACCTTACCTTTAAGGCTTCTTTTTCTTTTTCTATCCGCTGGTGATCCAGATGCACTTTCACAAGGGCTGCCTCTTTGGCAGAAATCTCTTCTTTCAGCTGATCAACCTGGTGTGTCATAATCTTTAACTTCTTTCTCATTTCATTGATTTCATCCTAATTACAGAAAGCCAATGCTCATTACAGGTAACATTTGTATAAAAACAGATAGACATGAACTTTATAGTTTTCTAGTACTAGCCATATTTCTGCCTATCTATGAGGTTAAGTCAATGAGAAAAGAGGAGGAACAGACTTTATAAAAGCAACTGGTATAGCTGATTAACTTGTGTAGTACCTAATAAGAGGTTAAGTATTATCTGCCTATCATTTTTTCAGTAATACAGACTGCAGCTTGTAAGTTTTCCTTTCCCACAACCTTTGAAAAAATAAATGCTTAAAAAGAGGCCAAGCATGAGAGAAATTAATACTGGGGCTTTCATTTATTTTGTTATCACTCACAAAAAAACCTTTCTTTAAAGTGTAATTAGAGCAACAAGTCAACTATTCAGCCTCACAAAATGAGATTAGTATTACTCAAAAGACACTCTGAGTAAAAATAAAACATTTTTAGAACTGCTATATGGCAAATCATAACCAAGCTTATGAAATGCTGTATGTATTTTGCAATGAGTGGACTGTTAAATCTATCATCTATAAAAACTCTGTATCTGTGAAATTCCACAGAGTACCCAAGTCTTTAAAGAAAATATGGCAGATGCAAAGTTCCAGCAATAGCAGTCTTACAGTAAGGCATGAGGGCAGATCTGTCAAGGCCAGAGGCAAACAGCCTGACACCAGAGCAATGCATTACCATAAGAAGGCACAAGGTGACCACCACTCCTTCTGTTCCCAAATGGATGCTGTCGGTCCACTGCACCACAGAGGTAGGAGAGAGGTACAAAAATTGAAACTTGCTTCTAATTTAAATAGGTCATGTATGTTATACTTGGCAGTTGCTGGATTTCTTTTTTAATGGCTTTCCTACTTCTGGCAAAATATTTACTTCTCAAAAGATCTGCATAAAAATAATTGCCTTCATGGCTTCTATTCTAGTATCAGCCGAGAGAAGCCTGATAGGCAGAGAGTTCTTAGGGGCTGAGAAAAAAAATTGTACTGTTTTTTGCTTGATGATGATGATGGTGGTGTTGATGATTTTAAGCTAGCTGAATTTCCTGATAGTTAATTCTTATTTTTCTATGATGTCTAATTCAGTTCACAAACTTGGGAGATACCATCTATCATTTTCACAGCATCTCATTCAGCAAAAATAGATAATGGAAGGTAAGACCAGCAGTCAGCTTCATCTTATCAGGAAGATCATCATTCCTTATTGAGTACGAAAATAACTCACCAAGTAATATAGGAAAATCAGAAATGGGTGTAGTTTTACTTTTGAATATAATGATATGAAATTTTCAAGCACAGATTAAGACAGCCAAATTTAGTGAAATAAATGCAAGGTTTTGGAGCCAAACTCCCTTAAATTCTTGGTCATTTTTGGACAGAATTAGGAAACTTGTTTCTTGTGTGGAGACAAATCTCACAGTTTCAGAGAAATCAGACAGGAAGTTTTGTGTAAAGATAGTTTTTAAAAATTTGGGTGGCATGATACTACACATTAGTAATCACTAATATTCAGTGAGCAGTACTGATGAAAACCGGAGACATTGCAGCCTTGCACAAATGTTCAAAATATAAAACAATAGCTATATAAAATAAATGGCAGGTACATGACAGGGTATGGCTCACCTATGGCAAATATTTTCATTTGGAGATAATACCTACATCTTCCAATGATTTCCTAAACCATTTGGAATTATCATGTGGACCCAGTGTCTTTCTTTTTAATATATCTCCATTTGTTCTAAGCAAAGAACCTCTCCAAATTGTAATAAATGGAAAGTCCCTGATGAATCATTCCCATTATTAGGAAGTAGACCAGTCACTCATGGAACTTCACAGTTTTTCCTCTCCCCTTCTTTCTCTGGTTTGGTATTTTACATAGAAATGAAATGAACAATATAACAGTTTTACAGACATTGGGCTGAAGTCCAGAAAGTGGAAAGATAAAGGAGCAAACAAGTTCAGGACAAGGCTCCATGAGAGAGATTATCTACCTGGGAGTTAGCTGCTCATCCTGACAAGCCCTGTGTCCCTCCAAGATGCGGGTAGATTAGGGTCTACCAGGCACTATGTAACCCTCTGCTTTCACAGCTCTACCACTGGCAGTCCTCTACTCTGCCAACACCAAAATCTCCTCAGTCAATATAGGTGCCGAGAGGTGGAGCAAACTTCCCCAGCTATTGCCTGAAGGTCCTATACCTGGGCAAAGCCAGTTGCTTGTGAGCAAGTGGCAAGTCACTGAATCCTCATCAGCACCAGCTACATGCACTCAGCAGGGAGAGGATTTAAATGGAGCTGTGGCGCCCTCTCAGGTGCTGGAAGCAACTTCATCATCCGGCTTCTTGCTCTATATTTCATGCCTTCTGTTCCTTGCTCCTGGCTCCTGCAATGCTCCTGACCTTGGCATGTTCTTGACCAAGACTCTGGCTCTCCTCTCAGTGCTTCCAAGACTTTGCTTCTCTGATCTTAAACTGCTCGACCCAGCTTTATGCCTCTACCCATTTGTACTATATACTATACATCAGAGGCATATATAGTTGAAGACTCATGGGAATGTTCAATGCTTTTTCTTAATTACTTAGGAATTATATCATGACAGCTGCCACTCAGATACTTTCCTATTCAACTTTACTTTCACTTAAGTCAGATGAGCAACTTGTTGGAGAGTGCTCTTGAATTAGACACCCCAAGAAACAGTCCTTCCTAATTTGCTACTACAAATCCCCAGATCATTTTTGGAAGACATCTGACTCAGCAACACTACTGTACCCCTAGGACTACCTGAGATCTGACTCAACCTGCCTCCCAGTGTTCTTTTGTCTTTAAATATATATGCAAAGAAGTTGTCCTCTGAAAGCGTCTAGACAGAAACTTGTATCTATAAATAACATACTGAGATACCAAACTTAGTATGCTTCCATTATAATTACAAAAAACAAAAATGTGGAAAATATCACATCAGCGCTGAACTTCATTAGAGTATATTTATCTTAACCAACATTAGGAGAAATAAGCTAACAGACGTGCTTTTTGGTACCTGGGCTTCAATTAAGTTTTTACTGTAGAGATTTCTGTCTGATCTCACAGCTTCATAGAGATTTTGTTGCTGTTTTAATTTTGTTTCAGACTCTGCTATCTTCTTTTTGTAGTCAAAAATCTGCATTTCCCGAACTTTTATATCTTCCATATGATGAAGGACCTGTTACAGAAATCATAAAATTAATACCATCTGTATATATAGAATATGCTATGGAGAGGTCAAGTTGATTTTCATAAGGGCTTCCCCTAATTTTATCTCTACAACAACCATATCAGGTAGCTTGGACTGAGAATAATTGGCCCAAAGTCTCCCAGTAAACTCCTAGAGATTTGAACCCAGGGTCAACATTCCAAATTCAACATCTTAACATCTGTTTGTCCAATAAGGAAGATTTGGCTTGAGGGTGAATTCTTTTTACAAATTTCTTTTACAAAACAAAACCACTTGATCTACAATTTAAAGGGGGAGACAAACACTACGGATGCTTCTCATACCATTTTCCAACTAAAAATCATCCTTCCTACAAGGTATTTTTGTGTACAGAATATGATTGCACCCTTTTTTTTTTTAGTTGTACTAAAAATAGCTGGAGTGCCTTGAGCTACCAGAAGAAAATGGCAAACAGGATAACCCTATGTCCACTCTGCATTGATTAAAAACCATTATGGGAGAGAGAATACACATGCCCATACAGCTTGCATGAAATTAAAAAGTATAAACGTAACATTTCTTTCTGTCTTTTTATTTATGTTTGAATTAAGTAGTGGCAAATTGTAAATTAATTGCTGAATAATTACAAACGTAATTGATAACAAAAGTATCGATAAACTACCTTAATAATTTTTTTTTTTTTGAAAAAACTGTGGGATAGTTATCTTAGAAAGCATCCATTAGCTTTTAAGGAAAATATAAGAAAGATAAAAATGAGGTTATTTCCACTGATTCTTTTATCCAATGAATATTCCATCCATAGTACCAGTGGAATTAAAAAACCTTCAATAAATGCTGTATTAACATTTAAATGCTTATTAGAATCCCAATGTTGGAATTTCTAGGTCTTACTTAAAACTGCAATTCTGAGTTATTGCATCTATTAATGGATAACCTTTTGTACAATATACCTTATTATAAAGGTAAAATAACCAATTATTTCCATACATAACTACCTGTATGTCAAAATTCACCCTGTATATTATTGTTATTGTTGCTGCTGTTGGTTTTTAAGGAAAATAATCATCTTCATTTAATGGAGAAAATATAGTGACACATAAGCAGCAGCATATATACCAAATGGGAACAAACAAAATTCTCAGTTTACTGTGAAGAAATTGCAGCTGCTATGAACACATCTTCCATCTTAACTTCTTTCTAGATTACCAAAACTTCTGGATTTTGGGGGGGGGGTTCAATTATTCTTTTATTTTATTAGTTTGTACCAATCAGTGATAAAGAAGCCTGTCTCTACTGTTTTTTGTCCTAAATCTGTCATTAAACATGAACTTTAAATAGACATCTGCATGTCTATTTATTTCACAAAATGTTCGAATTTATTCATTAAAATCTGTTACGTCAAAAATGTTGAAAAACTTTTATAATTTACTCTGTTTAAAGCATTATATATTTCATGAATTAGGGTTTTTAATGCAATGTAAATGGTCAAAATTCTCATTTCTGCAGGGTGTTAACAACTAAAACCTATTGATTGTAGGGCAAACCATTATTGGATATGTATGATCAATTAACAGTGATTGCTGCTAGTTGGGTTTGGATTCTCTTGGAAATGCAATAGTATAGTCATAGTCTTTAGACTTTGTAGAAGCATACTTGTTAATGTCCTTCAATATTTTTATCCATTATTTTACATGTTTAGCCTGTCAAAATGGAAGTTCTAATTGGATGATAAGAGAAAAACTAAACATTACTTGTAGTGCTGATAAAAGTAAACCTAGGTCCACAAAGTATTATTACATTTATTTATCTTTTCATAAGTAATATAATTATTTCTTGCCATCAGTAGTATATTTATTTCTTGCCTAACACTAGCCCTAGAAAAATCATTAGTTTTATTCACAAGGAGTTCATACAAGCTAATTTATTGCTTTAAGGGATTGTTGTATCACAAAACTGGAGAATCTCTTGACCAACATTTTTGTATGAAGCTATAGAATTTTAATCTAATGTCTCAAGAGTTGCTTGATAAATATATGGAAATATGTATTTCCCCTACAATATCCTTCTTTTTCTGAGACAACAATAGTGTAATTCAGTGCATATGAGATATTGAGCAGTATGGAAGAAATTTCTCACTTTGCTTTATTAGGGTGATTTCTCCTTCATGGTAAGGTTTTGTTGTGAGTCACATCTGCAGTGGGATAGATATTTTATTCCATAATATTTATAGAGCTGTTTCAAAATAAAGGAAGATATAAACAAGTATCTTTTCCTGCAGAAGTAGCCGCTTTAATTGCAAGCTACAATTAAACCAATAACTTTCGTATTAACCAACATTTCCTATATTGTCACAATAAAGACACTATTGTTATCAAGCAAACAAAATGTTAATATCCTAGCTTTAGTTGGTAAACATAATTTTCCAATAGGCAAGTATGGTTAATTGATTTCTTTGTGCGCTTAAGCAAGAAATAAAGGAGCTTTACACCTCAGTCAAAACTCATTTATATCTCAATTATTTTGAGCCAATATATGATTATCTAAGTACGGCATCCGACATGGGTTACTACCTTTTCAAATGAATATGCCATGGCTCAAACTCAATTTGTGCTGTTCCAGAATTCAATTTGTACTATCTGAATGTGTATTAATAACTGAAAGTATATTGTTCTAAGCACTTCTGATTTAATACTTGTTATTCACATTTGAACAGTTTGTTATATGGTCTCATCTAGATAATAGGGGATCATATATTCTTTTCCATACATTATAATAATAGGTATATATTAAACTTCCTTCATTTTGAGAACTAATCTTATGCAATGGACAGATTCTCATTTTGGTTAAAAACAGCTGGCATCATAGTACCTACCAAATGTGTCTGAAATGGAAAAATAAGAAGTCTAGTCAGTTATTTCTCTCACAAATAACTCTTGGGAATCATTTTGGACCTTATACAATATTCACAAATCACAGTATTTAAATAATGTCCCCAAAAGTAATCTAAATTGCTGGTTTCTTTGAAACTTGAGGTCAGCAGAAGGAGAAGATGACTACTTTTCAGATACTTCAAAAAGCAAATATATATTTCAGTGGTCACTACCTCTGTCAAATTATCTCTTACTAGCAAAATTACATTAATTTTGTAGTTAGTTATGTAATCTGAACAAGTTATCATCCATTGTGGTATTGCTCTTATCTCTACACCTGATCTACATTATTTTCTTTGCTTATTACTAGGGAATCCTATGTTTCCAACTACATTTGAACAGCTATTTGACAGCATTTAGTGTGCTGATGGGAAAAGCACTAAAAGGAAACTAAGTGAAACAAATACAACAGTTTTAAAATTGTTCTGTGATGTTGCATTCACTGGACATTCCCTGGTCCAGAAAGTCTTTGACGTTATGACCTTTTAATCTCTATCATCAGGCTGAATCTATTCAAGAATCCTTAAATACTAATTCTGCTAATTTAAATATACAGAACTGTGTGCCTAATGCAAATGTGACTTGAGCGACTGAAAATCAAATGACAGAGAAGTGGTTCTTGACAGCAAAAATGGATCAGTCAAAACTTCCATTGATATACTTGCTTTAAATCATAGGTATTTTACTATCATATCCATTTAGTGAACAGACAATTTTGCCTCTTCTTTCAACTAAGGATTTATCTGCTAAAAAGTAATGGTAATCAGCAGAAACTAGCAGCTAGCTATGAAGTTCCACATGCCAGGATATCCTCTCAGTTCTATCAAAACCAGGAATAGATAAACATGTGCTGCCAGGCAGCCAGAACAAAAACTTAGATAGTGTGCAATTCAACCTCACTGGGCTACACAAAATCAAATCAAAATGGACAACCTCAAATGTTGCAAGCATGGACAACATGAACTTCAATAACTTTGTGATACTATCATCACCTCTCATTAATGCAGGTAAAGAAGACCTAACCCTGATCACAGGGTATAGGGAATTAATAATCATCCAACTTCACCTGCTACTATATGTCATTTAAAGCAGCAATATAAAGCACCAATAGTAAGAATGAAAAAGAAAAACATGGAAACAGCTGATCCACCCAGCACACTTCAGGCACCTGATGATAAACAGTTTATAGTAATAAGAATGGATTGTCATATTGAGACTGAAGTTTGGGAAAGACACTTCAGTATTATTAGATTTACTGCTGAATAGCTACCACTCATTTCTTCAGAAGTTCACCAACTGAGAAATGAATATATCAGAGACCCCAGATGGAAATCATATACCCTTCATACTTATTGAATATATCCTTGCCTCTAAATCTAAAGTTTAAACTCAGTTGTCAAAAACTTTATGTATCTTGAATTTTACCTTCTCAAATTGATTAATAAGCACTTATTATTTATAGAGAGAGATGATACAGTGGGCCTTTCTACCTAACCCCAGTGAATTTGCGAGAACCTTAAATACCCTTCTCTCCAATTGTTCAAAAGAAAACTACAAGTACCTAATTTTCTTAAAATGAAAAAAAAGTGGTATTTGTCAAATAGCCAAAAATTCAGAGATAATTGTGCAGTTATATACAGTAATAGAAAATATAACCTTCAGATATCGAGGAGTTTTTTTGTTTGTTTGTTTACTACTAAAAGCTCCTGGAGTTAATAATCAGAATATGTTGCCAAAGCTGCCCAGAGAACCATATTGGCTAGTCTTACATGCTTTCTCACAATGTAAGTAAGTAAGTGTGAGGGTGATCTGGCTGTGACATCTGTCACTCCATTGATCACCAGGGTTGATTCACCTTTCTCGCAACTGCTAATGGCTTTAAAAATATTTCAGGTAAAAGTTATGACTTAACCTCTTCATATATAAACTATGTTCCCAATTACGGATAGTTAAAAATTTTAAACCATAAGAACAAACTCAAAATAAATTTCTAAAAAACATCTGACGAGTACTACAATGTGTCTTAACTACAGCTTTCCAGCTGGAAACATGATGGCTGAGATGAGGGCACAGGCTAGTATTTTATTTTCCTCCTGGATCTGGCCGTTTTTATAAAGTAAGATAATTATTGGTCTATTTGAGGCAAAATTCTAGAGGAAAAGTTTCATTATTATGGATTTGTCCTGAAATTTATGATGTTCACTAAAGTCAAGGAAATATTTAACTAGAGCATAAGGAATACTGACATCCAAACGAATAGAAATACAGTGCTTACTGATTTTAGGAAGAGCTTTATTACAGCTAGATACGTTACCATTCTTACTTCATTCAGCTTTCTTCTATGGCAAGTTCTCCTGTACCTCCTATTTGGATTTATCGGTCAGTAATGTTTGTGAGACTGAATCATTTGCTATTGTACTGTTGGTATTACAACAACTCATAATTAAAAGTATCACTTACCTCTCTTTTTTTTAATGTATTAATCAATTTTTTAATGTATGATCAATGGTAACAATAAACTTACTTCTTTACTATATAAATTTCAACTTAAACATTTGGAAGAAGAAGATGTATAAATCTGAACTCTTATTGCTGGAATAGCAGTATTAGAAAATATTTTGAATGGAGAGTGCAAGGAAAGATTAGAGATTCTAGCAGGTAAACTGCTAGAAATTACCAGGTAAGGAAAACACATTTAGTTATTTAATGTTTACAGTACTAATTGAACCAGTGATGCTTCACAAACAGGAAAACAAATGAGAAGTAAATTATTTTCTTGGGAACATGTGTTTATCTTCATGTCTTTGGATCACACAATACAAATACTTGGAGAATGATTGCCTGGACAATTGTTATGATTGTGAGCTTGGTGTCACTATATTTTGAGCAGAAATAGATCAGATATAGATCTTTTTTAGTCGAAAACTGTCCAGCCAATGAAATTATATGCCAACTTTCTACCCTTCTCTCACCCTGCCATCTAAGCAAGCGCACTGGGGGTTGCCCCCTTCCTCCAACAATCCATTCTTTCTACCTACCAGAGGGGTAGTTGTAAAGGAAAGCTATTCAGCTGGGCAGTGAGGAGGAGATTGTCAGCACCTAGCTATTCCTCCCCATAAAGAGAAAATAATATTTTCAGCTTCCTTCTCCTGCCCACTCTGTGATTCATCAATTTCTCTTCTGTAATGCAACATGAGCCCTTAAGGAGCTGGCCAGAAGTATCTGCTTATAGACAGTGTAATCAGTAACCTTCCATACTTGGTTAGTAGAGGAAAAGGGTGGAGGAGGAAGCATGATCGACTGAATGAGTGATTGCATAGCTTTTGAAACAGGCTGGGTGTCTCACAGCTGATATTTGAAAGGGCATGGCTAGCCCTTTAGTGAATTAATTTTATGGTGGCTGGAAATGAAATGGCAAGAGCTATGAAGAAAGGGTTTAGGAGCTATAAAGAAAGAGATGGAGGAACACGCTTTCCACAAGGAGAGACCAAGTTACTCATTTGTCCTGACAGCACAGAAGGCTCACCCTCCAGAAAGTGAGAAATGTTTGGAATATCCCTATTTTTGAATGGTACTGGGGTACTTTTCTGAGGATGAATTGTGCTTTTAGTGGCATACAAAGGGGAAGAAAACAGATCCATATTGAGCTATAAGCAAAATATTCTTGGCATTAATAGGATGACCAATAAGTTTGTGTTAATAGGAATTTTGGTGGCACTGTAATCTATTCATGCAGAAAGTTACTTTACCCTGTTAAATACTTGTAAGCTGAGGAGAAGAGAATTCAGGATACCTCCTAGTTACTCTGGAATATCCTCATTTTTAATTTTCCATTTCTACAAGTCTGCTAATTAACAAAATCCCATGCAGCCTTCTCATAATACCTGTTCCTGAGAAATACTCAAATATTCAGAATTATCTCATCTTCAATAGTTTTCCACCTCAGGACATAAACAGATACCAATTTTCTTCATCTGATTAATTTTAATTTCTTCCCATTCTAGAATTAATTTCCTGGTGGCATAATTGAAGAATTTTAATGTGATTCCTAGCAATCTTAACTGTATACTCATACAAAGTTCTGATTTTATGAAGTCTTATAAAGGCTCTACGGAGAGCCTTCCCAAACTTGTATCTTCTGGAATTACAATTTCAGAATTTCCATCAAGCACAGCTGTGTGGTTCTAACATATCTGGACAGCATTAAGTTAGGAAAAGCTGGCTCAGTTGTGGTTTTTTGTTTTGCTTTGTTTTTATTTTTCCAAATTACTATATACAGATACCAAAATAAGAAGTTACATGGATTTTTTTAGATTCATAAACCACACAGAGGAACTTTACTAAAAACTTTTTATTCTAAAGACCATTGAAAAGAATGAAATAAATTCCACACAAATTAGACCTGAATGACAGTATTAAGTGTATCTTTCAAAAAGCTTTCTCTTACCTTCTGTGTGAGATCATTAGCTTCGTTAATGTAACGATCTCTCTCTTTCTCCAGCTGAAAGATAATCTTCCTCTGTTTCTGAGCTTCATCTTTATAATTCTGAATTTCTTCTTCTAGGTTTTTCTTGGACTGTTCATGGAGCTTAACAAGGTTCATCTGTTTTTGAGTGACGCTAGCAGCCTTCAGTAAGTTCTATTAAAAAAAAAATCCAAGTTAGAGCAAAATCTAATAATGCCAAACACTCAGAGTCAAACTACACGTTGTATGTTAGACATGTACAGATTACTTTTTTAAAAAATGAAAAAACACAATTCTTTCCTAACTGGCTCAGGCTTAGTTAACTTCTTCAAAATCTATCTACCTTTTATATATGATGCCATCTCTCAGTTCACTCTTGTGGAGACAGTAGTTAAGTATTGTTGAGAACCTATGCAAAATCTAGTTGGATTTTCACTGGCTCAACCAAATGGAAATTTTCTAGTTGCTGATAGGATACAGCATAGTCCACTGATCAGCTATAACCATTATGATATATAACATTCATTTGTAATATGAATGAAAGGGCTACAATCATGAAGATGACTACTGGGCTTAAATCCAACTGAGACCAATGGGTCTCAAGGAGCTCTACTGTTTGTAGAACTATAGCATATACATATGTACACCAGACAAGAACCCATGTTTTCAATAAAGCAATTGAAATATGTCTACATAGGACATTCTCAAATGTATTAGGCATTTTTAATATAATAATTAAAGCAGCCATATAAAGTCTTTTTTAAAAGCCTGTTTCAATGCTCAGCAATATATAAAGCATCTGTTTTTTAATAATTAAAACAGTTACAATATTTTCATGTGGAGACACCCAGATCCAATTTCCAAAACAGTTTCACAAGCTCTATAAGTGACACAGCTGCTTTAATAAATTGAAAGGCATTCTGTACATAAACCTACACATTTTAAAGCACATCTTCTGAAGGCTTTGCACAGTGTTTCTCATAGGAAAAGAAACAATGGGTTTCTGTATTTCTAAATTATATTTTAAAAATTGGGTATTTAGTATGATGCCTTAATTTTTGGCAGTGGATTTAAAATGTTTGTTTATTTCCTTTGAGACGGTCTTGACTCCTGGCAACTACCTGGGCAAGTCCATGCAGTTTTCTTGGCAACATTTTTCAGAAGTGGTTGGTACTGCCTTCTTTCTAGGGCTAATAGAGAATGACAGGCCCAAAGTCACCTAGCTGGCTTCCCTCCTAAAGCAGGGCTAGAACTAACAATCTCCCGGCTTCTAGCCCAGTGCCTTTAGCTGCTACACCAAATTGGCTCTCATAGTGAACATTTATTCTTACAAAATGCACGTATCTTTGAAACAACCTGAATACAGATTCAGTGAATATGTGGTAAATGTATAGAAAGAGAATTTTAAAAGTATAAAAAGGTACAAGGAGATAACCAAATAAGTCAGAAAAAAACATCATCTAGCAGAAAGATTTTATCATTCCACGGAAAAAGAATATTGTGGAGTCCTTGGTGTTCTCTGAGCTCGGTTGTTTGCTTGCAGACGTTTCATTACCCAACTAGGTAAAATCATCAGTGCAAGTGAATATGGGGTTTGCTCCCAGTAGCTTGCCCTGCCAGTTTTGGTGAGGGTGTGGTTTTCTCCTTGGTAGTTCCTTGGTTAGGGTATTGTTTTCTGCTTGATTGTTTGCCTGGTATTAATCCCTGCTTATCTGGGTGTTGGCTGCTGGAGAGGATGTGTTCTGGTCTTTTTGTTTCCTTCTTAGCTTTTTTATTTTTTATTTTTTTTAATCTGCGCTCAGTCGTTACCGACTCTGCAGTGACTGCTTGGACAAGTCCTTGCAGTTTTCAAGGCAAGGTGTTTCGGAAGTGGTTTGCCAGAGCCTCCTTCCTAGAGCAGAGCCCAGCTGGCGAGCGCAGGAGGCGGAGTTTCCATTGCTTTGCGCCCTTTTCGGGCGAGCGCGGTTTTTTTTGCGCTTACCAGCAACTGCTCCTGACTCCTTTTGCAAGGCGCCACCAGCATTTTTCCTCCCACCGGAGTGAGAGTACCCATTTATCTACTCACGTGAGTTTTCGAACTGTTGGGTTGACAGGAACTGGGGAGGAAACAGGAGCTCACCCTGTTAACGCGAAGGCTGGACTCGAACTGCTGATGCGTCGACCATTTCTGGCCGGCAACTTTCAGCGTCATTAAGCCGCTGCGCCACCACGTCCCCTTAGCTTTTTTATTGTCTCTTTTGAAAGGTGTGTAAATATGGTGTATTTCTATGTCTATTGATGGCTGATTTGTCTGAATGCCAAGCTTCCAGGAATTCCCTAAGGGAATTTAGCTTGATCTAGGATTGTTCACAGCTTCCTAGTTGAAACTATGGTTGAGTCTGTCCATGTGTTGTGAGATTAAGGAGTTTTCATTGTGTCTTCTGACTGCTGGCTGGTGTTCATGGATGCACTCTGCTAGTGTTCTAGCAGTGTGCATCTAGCTTCTAGAAACCCCACATTTACTCACACTGATCTTACCTAGGTGGGTAATGAAATGTCTGCAAGGACTCCACAGTTCAACCCAGAGCTACATATATATTCTCTTCTATTGGGAGAAGAATATCATTTATCTGTATCAAATAATATAGGTATTAGTGAAGGAGAATATCTTTGGATGAGAGATAAAAACAATATCCAGATAGGTGGACCTTCATTGCTAAGTGGGGAAAAAATTGCTTCTACTAATGATAAAAAGATAAACTAACCAGTGTAAAGAAGGGGAAAAAGTGATAAGAAAGGGGAAAAAACAGTGAAATGGAACTCATATCCTGTCTTGGATCAAGGCCAGAAAAAAATGAAAGTAAGCAGTTCCACTAAGAAAGGTGTTTCTATTTACATTTTCCTCCCTACTGGAGCAGGTAAAAGGATTAGCCCAAACAAAATATCTTCTACTGCATGAAAATATAGCACCCCTTAAGGACAGAACCATTCCTGAGCTTCAAGGTATCTTTTATAATGCTATCATTTTAAACTGCTATTGTGAAGATTTATTTATAAACCTGTATAATTCCTCAAACATGCTTCAGCAAATAAACACCAGTTCCCTGTGAAATAGATACTATGATTTCCATTTCTATATGAAACACTATCACAAATGCCTTTGTAATAGTAGGAATTTATGCAATATATGCAGTTTTACCCTGTGTATGTGTATATGAATTCTGTAATATTTGTATGACAGCACAACAGCTAAAGATCAGATAAAGACTTGGGTGAATTGCAGAATCAGATATATACTTGCCTTGTTCAATATGTCCCTTTCTCTCACAAGTTCATCTATAGCTTTCTTATCAACTTCTGCTTGCTTTTTTGCAGCTTCCAGTTCTAAAGTACGGGAAAAGATTATGATTTCTGCACTTAAATCGCATAGAGGGATGAAACCTAACAGAACTGTTGCATTTCTACAAGAAAAAAAAATCACTTTTTTCAATGTGTAAATCTTCACTACCCCCTTTATAAACATAACAAAACAGTGCAGTATAGAGTGTTCTTGTTCAAGGCTGGCTGGCATCTTGCCCTCTTCCAAGATATTTCTTTTCATTCATCATCCACCTCCAGTTTTTCATTTTATTTTTTTCAGTAAGTGATCATTTCTTCACCATAGGGAATCTTCAGCCTCCATGTCACTGGATGGTTTAGGGAAAGTTCTCCCTTGTTTCTTTAAAAAAAATTGTACTCTTGCAAATCTTGGGACCTTCCAAAAGTGAAAGTTTTCCTTTGGTGTTCATGGAGCCATTTTAACTAGATGAAAGTCAGCATAAAGTTAATAGAGATTTTTTATTAAATATTTTGTTGATTTATTTATTTGCGATGCTTACATGCCACCAGCTCTAGGCAGCTTATGAAGTAAACAGAAAAATTAAAAAAAAATAAAATAACTACCAACAAATAAAATACCACACATCTGTAACCCATCTTCCAATCCAAGAGCACATTCTTCCTGCACAAGATGGAACAGATAAGTCTTCAAGGTCTTCCTGAAGCCTAGGAGGGATAGAATTAATTCCTACTGGGAGAACGTTCCAAAGAGTGAGGACGGCCACCAAGAACACCTTCTCCAGGGCCCTGTCATGTGAAAATGCTGGAGAGATAGGACCTGAAAGGAACCGACCCTATTTGATATGATGGGAAAAGAAGATGAATACAGGAGAAGGTGCTCCTTCAGATAACAGGCCTAGAGCCATGTTAGGGCCATGGCAGCTAATACTTTGAATCACACTCAGAAGCCAACTAGTAGTTCAGGAGGGCCTCCGCACAGTCACTCATGCCCTGGTCACCTCCAGGTTGGACTACTGTAATGCGCTCTACATGGGGCTACCCTTGAAGAGTATCCGGAAGCTACAGCTGGTACAGAATGCAGCGGTGCGGACAGTTCTTAATGCCCCTAGGAGGGCACGTATAACACCCCTGTTGCGTGAGCTGCATTGGTTGCCAGTTTGTTTCCGGGTCCAATTCAAGGTGTTGGTCATCACTTTTAAAGCCCTTCATGGCATGGGACCAGGTTATCTGAGGAACCACCTTGCCCCGGTCATCTCAGCCCGCCCCACTCAGTCCAGCAGAAGGGGCAGATTGCAGACCCCACCGTCAAGGAATTTCGATTGGTGGGGTCTAGGCAGAGAGCCTTTTCTGCTGTAGCGCCCGCCCTATGGAACATCTTGCCGCCTGAGGTGCGGTGTGCCCCCTCCCTCATGGCCTTCAGGAAAGAGATCAAATCCTGGCTCTGCCAGAAGGCTTGGGGGCCAGAGGGGGGCCCACACCTATGGAGATGGCTGGTGGGGTGAGGGGTTGTCCTCCCCCAGCATCTTACAGGTTTTTTAGGGCCAAATTATAGGAGGTTTTTAGGCCATTTTTATATACGTTTTTAACTATTTATAGATTATGTCTATGCCTGGAGAGTCCTGTGTTTTTTTTATTATTATTGTGAGCCGCCCAGAGTCACCCATTGGGGGAGATGGGCAGCATACAAATTTGAAAAATAAATAAATAAATAAATAAATAAATAAATAAATAAATAAATACAGCTCCCACAGCAGGAGAGCCGTCCAAGTATATCAAAACACGTCCATCATTGCCCAGACTACCACATTCTATATTAGCTGTGGTTTCCAGATGTTCTTTAAGGGCAGCCCCATGTAGAGTACCTAACAGTAGCCCAAATAGGGAGTGATTAGGGCTTGAGTGACTGTGAGTAGGGTCTCCCAATCTAAGAAAGATTGCTATTGATACACAATGTATAATGGGGCAAAAGGTCTCTTAGTCATAGCTGCCACTTGCTCCTCAAACAGAAGCTGTAAGTCTAGACCTCCCAAATTGCAGACTACCTCTGAGCAGGGAGAGTATAATTTCCATTTCATTAAGCCCACAAAGCCACTTCAACTTGGACAAATTTAGTCAAAGACTGTTCTCCCCCCATACAGATCCTATTACTCTCTATTTTTCCTAGAGATCACTTCATATGAACACTTTTAATGGGTTTCTGCAGGCAAGAGAAATAAACCATAATTACATTATGCTATTTTTTTTTTTAAAAATTACATTGGTGCCGATAGAGGTTTCTAAAAAAACAACTGTGTATAAATGTGAGTTAAAATAAACAAACAAACAAACAAACATTAAGAAGCTGGAGGAAAGGATTAATTTTATTTGAACGCAGTAATCCAGATAAGGCCATTGTGTGTTTACAAATCAAGAAGTAAAAACAGAAACTTGAGCAAAATCACACAAAAATTAGAATTCCAACAATTTAGTCTTTAAACATGTAATGATCATTGCTTTGAATTAAACCCTTACCTTTTTCCAGTCCATTTATCTGGTTTTTAAGGGTGTCTCTTTCACATTCTGCCTGTGTTTTGTTCTCCTCTACAACACGTAATTTTCGCTGCATAATCTCTCTCATTTTGGTTAGCTTTCCAATCTCTTGACGCATCTGAGACACTTCATCTTCTCTTGTCTAGGAAGGACAAATGAATAAGAAGAGACAACAATTAATACAGGATCTAACAGTTCCATCTATTGCTGCTATTCTCTAGTGTTGGGAAACGGAAATAATGAGAATATTATAATCACAATATTATAATAAACTTCCAAAAATATCTAGTATTTATATCCCTCATCTTTTCTTTTCCCAGCCTTTCCTTATTTAAACAAACAAACAAACAAACACCCTAAACTCACTGACCTCCTGTCACAGGAAACATTTGTCACTATATCTATCACCGCTTACATAAGGACAACTGGAAAGAAGAGCTAGACACCATTTTTTCTGTTTAGCTTTCTCTGTCATCTTCTCTGCTATGTTAAATAACTACAGTAAAACAAAGACCTGGGACAAATTAGGATGCAATCCTAAACACCTATCTTGCAACATATCTTATCTAACTAAAGGACTTATTTCTGAGGCAGGCATTCATAAGAACATGCTACCAACCACTAAAAAAACGAAATGGTACATTTTTGTATGCATGAGTCTATCATGTGTCTGATTAAATATCCATATCTTCCCCATCCTATTGGCCCCTAAATACGTTGTCAGTAGGGATATGTGGCATTTCAACTCCAAAGCTGAAAAGGTCTGTATGTGCACATGCTACACCTTTCAGCACCTCCTTAAAATGTGTTTCAGCTAAGGAGACATTAGCAGATGAGACAAGGTGCTGCGGGTAGGCCTGGGCATGCTGTCAGCACCTTAACTTAAACGTTTTTCCTGGGTTGAATAGCTAGCACCCTAGACTATGAAATACAGTTCAATGCAATCTTGATAAATTCGAAAGTAGGCTGAAAATAACAATCAAATTTAACAAAAGCAAAGGTCTTCACTTAGGGAAGAGAAAACAAATGTACAGATAAGCATGATGGATTCCAACTTGATAACAGTACTTGTAAAAAAGACCTCAAAACGGTAGTTGATTACAAATTGAGTGTGCTTCCTCATGGCTGTGTTAATGTGCATTCTCTCCATCACTGAGTCAACAGAAAGGTATGTCAACATACTTTGCACTGCCCCATAGCCAATTTACTATGTCTTAGCAATGAGACTGAAGAGGAGTGCTGTCCTTATAGATTTATTGTGGGATAGTTTCACAGCAGCAATTGGTAGATTCCTCGGCTTCCTTTTCCTTCCCACCAAGCACACTTACCAGCAGGAAAACAACCATGAATCAGTCTCCATAATGTGTGGTGGAGCATGACTGGGGACCTCTGGACTCTCCCTTCAATTTAATCCCTTGCCCACTTTACACTCACAAACCAATCAACCAGAAGAGGTTATTTTGTTTTTGTTTCCCAAAAAATACAAACAAACAAACACCATGTCAGGTGGAAAGGAGATGGTGTGCAGATAAACAGTTCTCTACAACTTCATCCCACTTCCCTCATATATCTTACCAACAGGTCAGCCAGATTTTTTCTTTTCTTTCTTGCCATAGAATACATTAAAGTCATATGAGCTCCCCCCCCCCCGCAAAAAAGCCCAAATGGATGTAAAATGCAGTGCCTGGCAAGAGGGTAGGAGGTAATATTCCTATATTAAATATACATCCATTTTCCAGCACATCTGTCAGGAATGTTTTAATCTGGATCCCTGCCTTGAGTAGGAGGCTGGATTGATTGGTCTAAATGGCCTCTTCCAACCATATGATTCTTTATCTGCAGAGCAATAGACTGGGAAAGGATAATGTAGGCTCTTGCCTATTTGAGCATAATGTCCTAATTAATTTATTAGCCAATCAAATGCCATTAATTTCTGTTCATACCTCAAAAAGTATAATATGGTTTTATTCACCTTGCAATAATCTTTTTCTAGGTGTATACAATAAAATAGATCAGAAAATAATCCTGATAGCTTTGAAATTGTATGTTATAACAGATTAGATAAATCTTTTCATATAACTATAGTAACTTGTTTTCATTATTTTAATCAACAGGATCTCTTTAACAACAAATGACTTCCACTGTTTAGAAGAATGATTCACATTTTACTAAACCTTCATAAGCTATTACTTATTTGTATTCTTTTTTCTAAGTATACACTGTTGTAACTAAAGATACGGTCCTGGATAGATTAGATAAGATACTACTGATGAATGGTAGGATCTTGAGTTTTTATTTTGGGAAAAGATTGCCCCAACTTTGTCAGGCAGGAATATTTCTGATGCCAAAAAAAACAAAAAAAGTACCAAATAAAAACAACAAAAAGGTTACAGAACAACATGGAATAGAAAGCAGATAGTAAACTAGAAGAGCAACTTATGGAAAATAGTATGTATTGTTATGCAATTATTATACATGCTTATATTCAGAGTCATAGACATATTAATTGTGTGAATTCATCTTTCTTGGTTACGTAAACAGCAGCTACAGGGGAGGGAAAGAAGAAACATTTTCCCTCACTTTCACTTGACAAATACTGCTTTTCTAAACCTTTTCTTTGAATTTCAACAAAAATCTTAGTGTTAAAGATCAAACATTGAAATCTATGAACTGCAAATACTAATAATCATTACTGGGTTATAATTTCAGAATTGGCATTATTCTGGATAACACCCTAAACTTACTCTCAATTCAGTGGTTTTCTGTTGATTCTCCTGCATTAGTTGTTCAATGGCTAAGCTATGTTGCTCATTCTCTAGCTGAAGCTTGGTATTTCTTGCTGTAGATTGTTCCAGTTCTTTTGTGGCTCTTTCATTCAGAATCTGTAAGATTATGGCACAAAGCAGTTAATTTGTTTATAATCAGATTATTGCACCTTCTCAGTAAACTCAGTTTTCTTTTGGTTATTACATGCTACTTATTACCATATTCGTAATCTAAGAAATGAGAGATGTGATAATCGCTTGACAGCTGTAGTGGGAATGGCAACTTCTAACAAGTAACACTGTGGGTGTAATCCTTTTTCTAGGATTTTTACTATCCTCCCTTGCAGCTGGAAGATAAATATTTTAATAACTGTTTCCCATCTGGGAGACACAGTGTACATTTCCTGTAATCATTATAAATGAGCAGGAGAGCCAAATGTTTTTAAATCAGCAGTATTTAAAAGGAGCTATGAATTTTAGCTAGGAAATCCTACATCAATGAAGAAAGTTCATTGCTCAGTAGTAGAGAACCTGCTTCACTGCAAAAAGGTCCCAGGTATAATTGCATCATACCCAGTTAGGACTGCCGGTAATCAGGGATTTTAACACATGATAATGGCCACAAATGTTTAAAACAGGCCTAGAAAAACTATTAGGGATAAGGCCATGGTAAGTTACTAATCAGAAATGCTTAATGCTACCTATTGGATCAAATCTTGGTTGCTGAGGGGGGAAAACACAATTTTCACACAGTTATTGCCCTCATATTTTATCTTGGGATTTTTATATGCAATTTGTTAAACAATAGGGAAAAACAGGATGCTAGAGTTAAATGGGCACTTATCTGACTCAGCAGAGCAATTTTTGCATTTTATAGTACTCACATTCCTAGTTTTTCTCCCATCATTAATCCAACTTTACTGAAAATAGCGGTTTTTTGCCCTGAAACTTTATTATGATTATGAATATAATTGGATATGCATATTCTCTAGGCTTACACATCAACAAAGTATAGTATTAAAATACAAAATAATAGTAAATCATTAGGTACTGTCTTTTGCTTTGCATATCGTTAATTAAGAACTTATGTTTTTGCGAGGAAAGAATTTGGATGGTCAAGCATCGTGGTTTTAAATTGAAAAACACTATGCACAGTACATTTTGGACACAGAACAGCACAGTAGTGTAGGAAATATAGTGTCATTTGGTGCCTGAAAACAACTGTATCAAAACTGGCTTACTGATACCACCAAGAATTTATAAATAGATCCTTGCACTAATTTTATCAGGTATATCATTCTCCAATGAGTCAAATTTTCTTCCCTGAAAATAAACTGAAGTTATGTTTGTTTTTACTGAAACATTTTACTGAATTAATTAATCATTTTATCATCTGTATGACTTATGAAATTTTCAAGAGAGTTTTCCTCCAAGAAGAAATATGTTACAATTACCAAAATTATTTTGCTGCTGACTAAAATTGCTTCTAAGGGGACGCGGTGGCGCAGCGGCTTAATGACGCTGAAAGTTGCTGGCCAGAAATGGTCGACGCTTCAGCGGTTCGAGTCCAGCCTTCGCATTAGCAGGGTGAGCTCCTGTTTCCTCCCCAGTTCCTGTCAACCCAACAGTTCGAAAACTCACGTGAGTAGATAAATGGGTACTCTCACTCCGGTGGGAGGAAAAATGCTGGCGGCGCCTTGCAAAAAGGAGTCGGGAGCAGTTGCTGGTAAGCGCGAAAAACCGTGCATGCCCGAAAAGGGCGCGAAGCAACGGAAACCCCGCCTCCTGCGCACGCCAGCTGGGCTCTGCTCTAGGAAGGAGGCTCTGGCAAACCACTTCCGAAACACTTGCCTTGAAAACTGCAAGGACTCATCCAAGCAGTCACTGCAGAGTCGGTAACGACTGAGCGCAGAGTAAAAAAAAAAAAAATTGCTTCTATAAGCTTTTTGCAGAATCAGGGGAAATGGCCTGAAAAAAAATCAACAAATTTCAGATGATACTTTAAGTCTGGTGCAGAAAAATACTAGAAAATTATATTTTATTTTTTTAAAAAACTTCCTGTGTGACCACATGTGGAAGTACTGAAATTTCTGGTATTCTAGAAAACAAGCAGTTTCCATCCATGATTTAATTATTTTCTGAAGTTAGAAACTCCTATTATGTTTTAAATGTGGTCTTGGTCTAAGAACTTAACATGTGTGTTAATGAGAGTCTTTAAGAATACCTTTTGTTCCTTAAGCTGCTGTTCACATCTTAGGAGGTCCTCCTTACTTTTATTTAAACCCTGCTGCATTGTCTTTATATCAGCCATTTTGTATTCTAATTCATTCTGAAGTTGTTTCAGTTCTCTTTCCATTTTTTCTTTCTTTCGCGTCTCCCGTGAAGCCTCATTTTGACGCATCTGGATTTCCTGATGGAGCTATAACAGAACCAAACACAAAAATTACAGAATTACTTTCTCCTGTAGTTAGGGGAATCGCTGACAGTGTTGATACTAGATTGTTTTCATGCTATATTAACCTGTTAAAAACATCTTAACTAGACTTACTACTTCTATCATTAAAACATCTTCTTTTTAAAATATATTGGGAATTTTTATAGCATATTAGAAATGGCTAGGATATTGGGCAGAAAATGTAAACCAATATTTGCAAAACTGGGTTAAGGAAATGAAGTTAAGGTTTAACATGAAAAATGGTGGCAAAGATTACAGTTAATCCTCACTTAATGACCACAGTTGGGACTGGAATTTAAGTTTCTAAGTAATGTGGTCGTTAAGCAAATTATCACATCACCGCTTCATTTAGTGACCACAATCCTGGCAGTCTCAGTTGCCGTTGTTAAGTGAATGACCCAGTCATTAGGCAAGACAATTTCCAGCCAGCTTCCCACAATCAAGTCAGCGGGGAAGCCGGCAGGAAGTTGCAAGCCCCAGGTACTGCTGGGTGGGGGGAGGGGTGCACAGGGGTATGTAGGAGGATCAGTTAGGGTGCATGGGGGTGTGGTGTGGATCTGGTGCATGAGGGCCTCAGTAGCACTTGGATTTTCAGACCAAGTCAAGAGGCTTCTGAAGCCTCTCCACTCCAGGACTGAAAATCCTCCATGGCTGAAAATCTGTTTGGATCTCAGCACAGAGCTTTTTCAGCCAGCCCCCAGGGACAAGAGGGAGTGCTGTGAAGAAAGGCGGGAAAGGGGGTGCTTTTGTCTCTCTTCCCCTTCTTCACAGCACAAAGCCCTCTTTGCAGCTCCTGGGAGAGGCAGGGCTTGCTTTGCACTGCGAAGAAGGAGAAAAGAGCTGAAAGCAGCCTTTTTTTAGCCTTCTTCACAGCACTCTCCCTCGTCCCTGGGAGCTGGCTGAAAAAGCTCCATGTTGAAATCCAAGCAGATTTGTGCAGTGGAAAGCCAGCCCCGCCCTTCCCAGGAGCTGCAAAGAGGGCTTTCTGTTGTGAAGAAGGGGGGGGAAAGGCTGCTTTCAGCTCTTTTCCCGTTCTTGGCAGTGCAAAGCCAGCCCCATAGAGCCCAGCAGCTAAGCCAGGGATGCCTCATCAGCAGAAGCAGCAGGAAAAAAAAGATGGCAGTGAAGGTCAGCTGGGGCAACAGAGTGCAGGAGGCAGGAGGCCAAAAGGGTAGAGATTGGAGGGAGATAGGCGGGTGGGGGGAGTTGAAACGCCTTTGCAGAAGTAAGTGTGGGTGGGCTGCCAAGCACCCAAATTTTGATCACGTGACTGTGGGGGTGCTGCAATGGCCATAATTTCGGGCAAGGGTCGTAAATCCCTTTGTTCAGCACTGTCGTAACTTCAACTGCTGCATGAATGGTTGTTAAGTGAGGACTACCTATAAATGACAGAGGAAAAGCAAGGAATACATGGCGAGAGTGTTTCAAGAACACTTTTGCCAAATAAATTTTACTTGACAGAAATTTAAGGGGGAAAAAATAATTAGAATATTAGAGCAATATTCTGGGATTGGGAAAGCAGAAGCAGACATTTTTTTTAATAGTAATTTTATTAAAAGTTACAATGACAATGATAAAAAACTAATACAAACTAAAAAAAAAAATAGAAGATGCAGAAAAGAAAAAGAAAATAGAAAAGAAATAAAAAATAAGAATATAGTAAAGAAAAATAAAATAAAAAATGACTTCCCCCTTCATCACAAGTATAAACTATTTTAGTAACTTATCACTTTCTCTTAAAATACAACAAATGATCTCTTCTTCCCATATCCCATCTCTTATCTATAAACAAAACCTTAAAACCTTGTCATTTCAATCCTGATCAGCAAAAGTCCATTAAGTGTTATCAGAGATAACAACATATCTATTTTAACCTTGATCAAATAAACTAACTTTATATTCCTTCCTTTTACTTTTAGTAATCATGATCTTTAGTCCCTTCAAATAATGTCCTAGAATTTGATTTCTTTTCATTTTTTCTTTTCATTTTTTCTTTGTCCCTTCTCAGAAAATTCTTCAAAACTTCTTTTGGAAATCCAATATAGGAAAATTATCCAGGTCAGTCTCTTGGCTTGCTATTTGTATATCCCTTTTCATTATTAAGACATCTGCCAGTTTCTTTTGTATGTCCACTGTAGCATCTTTTTCCATATTATTCTTGCAGCCTATCATTTTTAAATTCATTTTCAGATCAGTCTCAGTCTTGTCCAGTAAAGCTTGTTCCTCTTCCATAACATCTTTTAAACACAGTCTATCTATAGAAGCAGCACTCTTAAAATTAAATTCTGGGTCCATTGTTCACAAATATCCTTTAATATGTCCAATGTTAAAATATTTTGTTCCATTCTGTATTAAGTCAAATTTAAGTGTCCTCCTCCTTTAATTGTAATCTTTAGTTCCTTCTAGTTCCCTCTAGTAGTCCAACCTTCAAAGTCCCATCCCATCATTTTTTTAAAAAAGAATTCAATACAAAAGCATTTTCCCATGGGAAGGATTCTTATAATTAATTCCAAAATCTCATTTCAGATCCATCTCCATTTGTAACTTTCCAAATCAAAGTTCTAATCACCCTTTTGCTGCTTATTTTAAAAAAATATATATTTTTTAAAATCTTTAAAGTTGTATTTAAAACTTCTTTTGCTAAGGATTGAAGGAAACTCATTCAGTGTTTTCAGACTTGTCGATCCAAAGGTTCCTAATAGCTGAAAAATAGTTAACAAGCAATTTCTGAAAGTGATTAGAAAAGGAAGTATGCAAACCCAGTGTCCTTTTAATGTGCTGACCATGGTTTGAGGAAGATGGCATTTCCGTGTCTTCCAGAGCTCTAAACCCACTGGAGAATCCTGTCTTCGAACCTCCTCACAAGGATCAACTGTCTAGAACGCTTGTGGGTGATCTCAAGTCCTCTCCTTGTCTGAAGAGGAATTATGAAGAGCCGGTCTACTCACCAGCTCTTCATTCTGCCGCAGTTGTCGGCTCTGTCTTCAGTTCGCCATTTCTTTCCCAGAAGTCCAGAAGCAGACATTTCTATGAAATGCTCAACATCAGCCTTTTCACAATACAAATCCAACTAGATTTTGTAGATACTTACAAACTTCAATCAGTTTTGTGAGTGCTTAGGAAAAAAATTACAAAACCCAGATGGAGATTTCCACCTTTCTTCTTAGTATTCTCCTTTCAAACCAAAGTAGAAATTAACCAGAATGGGAAAGGACCTGAACTTGCCTTTTTTATTCTCCTTCTTTTAAGCAAGCCTCCCCGAGTTCATTTCAAATCTCCCCCCTGCAGTTTTCCTTGTGTCTGTTTTATAAATTGTGAATCAATCAAGATAAAGAATTACTTCCTCTGTTTCACTAAAGAGTTATTTACAAGGATTATGTACCTAAATTATAAAAAACAAAAATGGTCTCCAGAAGGAAGAGACATACAGTCTGTCTGCATAAATCCACTACCTACTAACTCCTTCCTTTGGTATGTTCACACACAAACTTCCTTCAGGAAAAGCATACTGTTCAGAAGGACCCTGGTGGGACCAATGAATCCACAGAATTCATGAAATAGGTGTGCTTTTCAACCTTCTCTTTTCCAAATCACTGTACTCCTTTAAAAAGGCTGATAATAACAGAGAGAAGGAGGTTCACCAGTGGAGAAGTTATATATATGATAGCTAATGCACATCTGAACATTAAACTCCATGAGGGAGCCAAAGACTCCACGATACTGACTGAAGAAAAATTGAGAAGTATGAGAAAAATTGTGTGCATTATGAAAACACAACTCAAATTATCTTGTACCTCACCTAGAAATCTCTGGATGGAGAATGATGGTAATTAGAAGGAACACAAAACAAATTATTGAAGATCATAATGGTAGAATGTGGAGCCATTCAAACATAGAGAGATTTGAAATATTATAAAAGAAGATTTCTTAGGATACTGCAGATCTGGCAAAAAAAGGAAGGGCCTTACAGAAAACAAACTATTCACAGAAACTGGTAGAAAAAAGTAAAGGCATTGTCCTTTTCCTAACATCCTCCCTCAAAGCTGCCAAAAAAGAGAAGTAAAGAAAATGTAGCAAAGTTATGAGCTAATAGACATAAAATACAAAGATAGAATAGCATCCTAGTCAAGGCAACAATGACAACACAGAGCATTCCACGGACCTGAGAAATAGTAGATTCTGCTTCAACTTTTGTCTTTTCTGCCTCTTGCTGTTGATCTGACATATGAGTTACACTGTCACGTAACTTTACAACCTCTGCCAAAAGCTGGTCTCTCTCTTTTGTTACTTCTTCCTTAAATTTTAACAATTCCCGCAAGCTGGAAGAAAACAAACTCTGTTCTGAGTTGAGGTTTCTTGGAAAATAACTATTTAACATAATTTGTTGGTATATTACTCCACTTTGATTAGCCCCCCAAAATTATTAATTATATTACATACGTGTTACAGTTACTAAAAACACCCACATTGTGCAAGGAATAGTTTGTAGCCGCTTCAAAAAAATGAAGACTGTCATTCAGAGATATGCTTACTATTTGATGCTTGGTTTATTATCTGAGACTTCTTCTTCTGTAAAAATTGGCTGCTAGAACTTCCCAAGTTAATTCCACATTTTCTATTGTCTGATCCTACTGACCCACTGTTCACCTGGGGGGCAAGATTGGCTACCAAAGGCCTTTTGGAAGTCTATTAGGGAGGCCTGGAGAGTGGATATTTGTCTACATGCTTAAACAGGAGGTAAGGTAAGACTGAGAAAGGGCTTGTATAGCTTTTACAATGTGAAGAATATGTCTGAAGAATGTGGAGAAAGAGGAGACAACATTACTAAGGAGAGACTACTGAAGTAATTGAGATGGGTAATAATTGAATAGTTCAACCTTGTCATTAGAAGGAAAAGATGGCAGGCTCTCAGTTGGCTTCAATACCTACCCTAATCCAAGGTAGTGGTAGATAATGAAAACAACCCCTGTTGTCTAAATATCCTACTTTTGATGCCAGATCAGTATGGATAAAACAAATGAAAAAGCTACATTTGGCTGATGAAAAAGCAGAGAGTTAATTTCTTCCAATTCTGTCCAGCAGGTTACTCTACAGTACAGCAGGTTAGCACACACATATAGTACAGTAGTGCAAACTGTTCAGATGGAGTTAATAACCTATTGGTGGAAAAGTCTGAATTCTGTGTTATGAATAGATCACCCTTTGGTCTATTTTAAACAGAAAGTCGGTCCATCTCAGGTCTTCAAGAAATCTAAAAGGTTTCCTCAATACATCTGGAGATTCTCCTATATCTTCTGTCTGCACTGCTGTTGAAAACTTGGCCTACTTACAGAATATGGCAATAGCTAGATCAGTTGATTTTCTTCCCTCACACAGTATAATGTGGGCCTCTTGGTTTAATGGGAAACTAAGGTCAGTGGAGCAGGAGAGGTGATCATTTGAGCAGAAATTGAGGAAATCTCAGGACAAATCAGATTGACCATAAAAGAGGAGGCAATGAAGAATGTGTCCACTGTCTTTGTTCAGAATGGATTGATATTGTTCTTCTGCACTGTGTTGTAACAGCAATATCACAGGGCTAGAAAATGAGGATAGTTAGTGTCTTGCTGTGAGCAGTTTCATTTTATGTACATATGAAGTTCACCACAGTTGCTTTGATTTGAATTACAGTGTTAGGGCAAGGTATAGTAAAAGTTCTGGTCTATGTTTTCAGTAATGCACTACTTTTCTCAATGGAGGAAAATTTTGATTATTGTCTATTTAATTATGTCAGCCCCTATTTATGGTCTAAAATAGTATAGCTTACAAACAGGTTTAAGATGAAAATCTTATCCATTCTAAGGATGCAAAGACAGAGTTCTGAATACACAAATCTAAAACAAGAGCAGAATTTTACAAAACAATATGCATAAATTAATACATATAGCTTCTGTAAGAATAATACATCATGGATAACAATCTTTTTCCATTCTCCCACAGACCCAACTTACTTGTGCTCTTGACCCAATGATAATCCAGATCCTTGTTCTACTAATTTAGTTAAGTTCAAGATTTCCTCCTTAAGAGACATGATGGTTTCTTTTGCTTTCTGTTCCTTGTCATATGCTGCATCCACCATTTTCCAGGCCTTTTCAATCTCCTATTGTTGTTAGACAATAATAGTTATATTATACAGTACTTAATTTAAAATTAGCAACAATTCTTTAACTTTCATCTTACATTATTTTATATTTAGATTTCCATAATAGTTATAGTAGTAGTAATACTATTCAACATTCCATACTAGGAATTTTTCTAATGTTTTTATTTTTAATTTATGTCAGGCTTCAAGTTTTACATAAAATTCATTAGAACATATTATCAAAATGGCAGATATTTGTTTCCAAATTTTTTATTCCTGTATTTTTAAAGGTTTTCTTTTAAACTATTTGTACTGTGTTCATGCTGCTCTGACAAAAAGATGTTCGTATCTAAGAGTCAAAAGACATTTCCCTACAAACATGAAACAGCCCAAGTTAACATCATGCATGATAAAAATGGAACTAATCTGAAATATTTATATAGTCCAAACTGGTTTAATCCTTTTTTAAAAAAATAACTATGCAAATACAACTCAAAGTGACTCCATACATAAACAGAGCCATTCTGAATCAACTAAAAGTCTATACAATTCGACATTCTGTATTCACTATTGATACTGTAGATACTTATTCTATTTATGGAGTGCAGTTCTGATAGGGAAGAATAGGAAAAAGTAGGGCTATAGAAAAACCAGAAACACAATAACTACAATTTGCTGGAAACTCTGAGGTTTTAATAATTTATCTTTTGATAAACAGTTCTCCTATTCCCAGCAATTAAAGTTCTTTGCCAGATTATGTTGGTTTTTTAACCAGTATCCTGATTCATACATCTATTTACTGTATCCTATATTGGAAGACTCTATATGGATGGGGAAAAGATGACAACTTCTCTCTTCCATGTGTTGAATGGAAAAGGCAACAGCTATTATGAGAGTTATTTTCATGTATTTTATACATTTGTTAACCACCATGAATTGACAGGAATTGGTGGTCTGTAGATATAGTAAAACAATAAAAAATTGAAATATTGGGCAAGTAATGCCACTTCAAACTTCAGATAGCTTTTAGGGGTAGGTAAATGAATGGATAGATGGATGGATGGATGGATGGATGGATGGATGGATGGACAGACAAAGACTATGGGCTGTACCAAGCAAAGATTTTAATATGCTTCAGCAGCTGCACACAGGTTGGCTAACAAAGAGTGCCAGCAACAATATAGCAGCAACATACCACTAAGTCCCAGAAACCCTGCTTCCTCACCAGCTGACTACAACCAGGAATGTTTTTTCTTTTTCTTTTTGTTTTTTGTTGATTTGTGTTTTTGTTCTGCTTCAAAGACAGATCAAAACAAGGTCATCCTGTATTTATGGCCTTATGCTACATTGCCTGCTATGCCTCACAGCTCCATTTCACAATCCACCTTGAAGGAAAACTGTTTGAGAATATCACTTAAAAGGAAAAAAAAAAAAAGAGGCTCGATGGCTAACAAGATAAAAGGATAAAACAGTTCACAAGATCTCTTACAATGATGCCATGGTGAAATAAAGACTAATTTTTTCTGAGGTTCATTCATGGATCATTGAAAGTCTTTGAGGAGGAGGTAAACAGTGACTGATAATGCTGATTGGATGAATGTTTTCAATAGTCAGCTACTGTTTAATGGAGGAAGGGAAAACAGAGGAAAAACAGATCAAAGGGATTCCTGACAGTTCAACACCACACCAAACTTGTTTGGAATCTGTAAATAATGAAGATGCAGGGTTTGGGGGGACCTACTGTATTTACAGTATCTTCTGGATGCTTCACAAATGAAATCAACAGTGGTCTAGCAGGGCTCCATAAATCTTCACATCAGTGTTAAGTTTTTGAATGCAGAATCCTTATCTGAAGTGCCCCTAACCCTGTTGTTGATCCTCTTTAACCCAGTACCAGTAGTGGATTCTGAATTGATATGCTGATTCTCATGTGCAGTTTTGTATAGTCTGCTTCTGAACATTGTGTGTTGGTTGTTTAGTTAATTTGTATGGCTTGCAGTTGCAACTCTGGGCAGCTAACATAGGATTCAGTTCAAAAATATAAATCAACATAATACCAAAAAAAAAAGCATGGGATGACCAAGGCCAACTCACAATCATTCAATTTCAAATTATTACAGGCAGGTTCATCTAGCACCTAGGCCAAATGCCTGAAAGAATTATCACAATATTATAGGTAATCCTCACTTAACAATGGTAATTGGGACTGGCAACTTCATCGCTAAGTGACACAGTCGTAAAGCACTATGTCACATGACCATCCTGACTTACAGTGGCAGTTGCAGCATTCCCAGTTGCCATTGTTAAGCGAATCCCACATGGTTGCAGCATCCCACGGTCACATGATTACCATTTGTGACTTCCTGCTGGCTTCCCCACTGACTTTGCTTGTCAAAAGCCAGAAGGGAAGGTCACAAATGGTGATCACATGACCGTGGTATGCTGTGACAGCCAGAACTACAAGAACCAGTAATAAGTCCCCTTCATTCAGCACCATAACTTTGAACAGTCACTAAACAAGTGGTCGCTCAATGAGGATTACCTGTAATCTAACATTGGCATCAGAAAATCAACCAAGAGGACCATCTCTGATTTTGTCCTAAAGCCACATTCAGGAAAATGTATTTATAACAAAGTTTTTCCTAGGCAGTTTTTTCCTACATTAGATTGGACTAATAGACCTAAAAAGATCAAAGTCAAAGCTAGTGGGGAATGATAAATCTGGGGAGATGCAACATATTCAAGTAATGACTAATGCAGAAAATGCTTTCTGATTTTATTTTTTCCTGGAATTTCATCCATTTCAGATAGCTGAAGCAACGGTCCGTCCCACTGCTTGATAATCACAGACAACAGTGACCATTCTCTGAACTCCAGAACCAAATCATATTTTCAATAGTGCTTTGAAGTGAATAATAGAGCTCTGCAAATTATTGCTTTGACTTTAATATCTATGTTTATTTCTTAGATATAACTGAATTAAAATTCAGTTGAGATGCATGAGTTGAGATCAGTTCCAATATAAATTATGAGATTACATCAAATTTTACAAATTTGTTCTTGCCATTTATTACAAATATGTTTATCAAGATTACGTTTTGCTCACTTTACCCTTTTCAGTGATGCTATTGTTGTCTGATCATCCTGAGAGAGCTTTAGAGCAGTAGCCACTTTAGCTGAATTCACCACAATCTCTGCATTCAATTCCCTGCATTTTGCCATGAGACGCTTTTCATTCTCATAGGACTTTCTTAGCACTGCATGGAGCTTCTCATATTCCACACGAAATTTCTCCAGGCTTTGATCTCCTGTAAGTTCACTGATGACTTCTTGGAAGTCTTTCTCCAAAGCTTCAAAGACATTTTCTTCTATTGCAGGCTTATCATACCTTTCCTGTATGAGAGAAAAGCGAGACTATCAAATACTAGCCAAAAGTATCTTGACCTAGACGGTGACATATTAGGGATTATGAATCCTCTGTGATTATAGAAACTCTGTTCTATTCCTATTTTAAGAATTTTATTTTATTTTAAAATTTTGCCTTTAGATAAATATTCTGAATATAATTTCAGCATATACATAAAGTTCTACATTAAGCAAAACATCCCATTAATAGGCACATACCTTTTAAATCTAAATGTTTAAATCATTTATTTATCTTGGTATAAAAAATCATATATTTCATGAAGCTCCTATCCTTACTAGGTAAATTACTTCTTCAACAGTTAATGTAAGGTAAATGCACAGAGATACATACTTTAGATGTAAATAATATTCCAGCTCTGCCAACATCCTTAACTTTATAGTTCTAATAAGGTTTGTTTGTTCTTAAATAAAGCCACGTTGATCCTAATGCTCATCTCATTCTCCTCTACGTCCTGAATAAATTCTTCAACCCTCTTTTGTATTTTAATTTTATAATTTTAGATATGGAAAAATGTGTTCATATTGTACCTCCGTATCTCCATTGAGCATATGGCTCACAATAATCTAACTATAAAACTATTTTTATTCTTAAAGCTTAAAGTTTAATGGTGGTCTCTGTTTATGATAAACTACTTGGTGACAGAGAAATATGAGGGAAATCAAGCTGAAGTAAAGTTTTCTGTGGGCTAAGGAAAGTAGTAAGGCTCCTTCTGTTTTATTTTTCCAGACTGAATTCATGCCAAACCCAGTTATTCAGCCCATAAAACATGGTTTATACTCCCCAGGTTTGCCCAGAGTATCAAAAAGCACAGATTGAGAACATTTTAAATTAATAAAGGGGTAAAGCTAAATGAGTGGCTGAAAGAGAGTTTGTAACATGGTGCATACAACAGTTGCTGCAGAAAACAAAAGAAAATGGGCTCTTCTAAAGAAATCCCTGTAGAAAGAACATAGACTCAGATGAAATAAGTACGAAAAATGTATGAAGTAAGTGAGGAAAAAAGAATGGAGAAATGAAGGAAGGTATACACTAGATTAAAACAATATTCAAAACAGAAGAATGAATTTTGAGCCAGAGAGGGAGGAGAGGAAACAGCTGTAGGAAGAAAAAGAAACAATAACAACAAAGGAAAGAACAAGAAAGAGGGAAGCTGTAAAGTAATTAACTGAATGAGGAAGGTCTAGTAGATGCAATACAGAACAAAAGACAGTCACAAACAGTGCATTTCTAAACCAGTGACAGCCACAGGAGGCATCAAAAAAGTCAAAATGGTGTTGCATCAGCATAATCAAAGCCCTGCCCCTTTTGTATGTATGTGTATGTGTACGTATTTACATCTGGGGGACTAGAAATATAATAGGTGATGAAATGGAAAAGAGAATGGAAAGCAATGACTAAGAAGCATTCAGAAAAGAATGGAGCATGAGAGCAATAGGAGAAAGTAATGCTTGTACTTTACCACAGCAAAATCATGCCTTGATAATACCTATTTTCATCATTTGGCCTCAGGAGGTCATCTCCCTCCCAGACCATGACTAAAACAGCCTTAAGCTGTTATTAGCTGTACTGATATAATAGTAATGTTTTCCCTTAATCTTATCTCACATAGCTTAAGATATGTAAAATTTACAATGCTTTGTCACTCATTATCTTGGAGTGAGGTCAGCTGACCTGTTGCAGGTGTGATCAGAGATGCACATGATCTAGGCTGCAGCATAAACAGAGGTGGGTTTTGCAAGTGGTGGGAAGTATGTGCAGGAAGTGGGAAGTATGTCCTACTCTGTTTACTAGCCAGCCTTGACCATAGCCTTTTTTCCCCAAGCACTTGCCCACTCCATTAACATTTAGTTTTCTGAACTCCTCTCATGGCTATCATCAACCTTCTATTTCTAACCCCAACTTATCTCATATTTGAGAAGAGAGCAGATCTCCACCATTTTACTTAGGGAAGCAGAATAAGCATGTTTGAGTTAATCCACTTTAACAGTATTCTGAAATTATATTTATCTTA
Organism: Python bivittatus; assembly: GCF_059951505.1. Lineage (NCBI taxonomy): Eukaryota > Metazoa > Chordata > Lepidosauria > Squamata > Pythonidae > Python > Python bivittatus. Next base: position 47,837,907 of record NW_028277125.1, on the reverse strand, counting down.
AGACATAGTAGTTCTACTTTACAGCACAGAGAATAAAGTAGTAGTTCTACTTTATTCCAGAGAATAAAGAGAGACACTAGATGGTACTCTATTGCATGTTTACCAAATTTGTCAGTTTCAATCACTGTTCTCTGTTCCAGGAAGTGAGATGTTGCCCACCACCTAGTCAGTTTCAGCATGCAGTAATATGGGACCTTCCTAGTTCTGCAGTGTGGCAAGATCTGTCTCCTACTTCTCTGTAACTATTTCACCCTGGAGCCTTTCCAAATGTTGATTTTATATCGTTTTAACTTGGGAGATGTCCAAATGAGGCATAGGAGGAGGGACAGACAAACTAGACTACTGTAGAGAAAGTCAAGAAAAGTGAAACCCAGCTTATATTTGTTGTAGTGCCCTGACTGGTGGATGTTGGCTGGTGAGACTGAGAAAAAAAAAAAAGGAACAAAACTAGAGGGGAAAACCAGTCACTTTGCCAGACAATACCACTCAAAATGACTCAGAACAGGCATAAGAGTAGCAGGATATGGACCAATGGGGCCACAAGTTTTGTTTGTGTTGTTTTGTAGGGTTGATAGGACTTTAACTCAGTAGTAAGAAGAGGCCCTACAAAAGCAATTCTCAGGGAATCTTATTCCCACTCTTGGTGGGAATTACAGTCTTGGTAACAGACTGAATAAACTTTTATTAGAGATATTTATGAATGGGATTTCTAGGATATGACATTGGGCAGGAAAAAAGAATAGGTAGAATGAGGGAGGAACCCAATAATGCACAGATCAAACATAATAACATACTTATTCAGGGACAATTAACAGAGAATAACTATCCCTAATATGAGAGAGAATCCCATTCTAGTTAAATTATCCATTTGGTGATTACATGAATAATACTGTGAAGTAGTGACTTTGACTGTCACCCCTGAATTCTGGGAAAATATTTTAAGGCTCAAGGAAATGGGTCATAAGTTTGCAATTAAAATGAAAGGGATTTAAATTAGTCACAACTATTTTTCCATTGATTTCCATAGGTCTACTGCAAGCTTGGTCCAATCCGAGATTATTAGCGGGCGGGGGGGGGGGGGATACATATTTCAGTTTCTACAAATATACAAGTGAAATCCACACCGTGATGTAAAGATGATGCGATTGACAAAGGAAAACGATCTTTCTTCAATGAGCTGAGCAGCACAAGGCAATATCCAAGGCCACCCGCTATTCCTCATTTCCTTCGGTGGGTCGCTCCCCTCCCTTAAAGACGGCGAGATCTGGGGGGGGGGGGGCGGCGGCACAGAGTAATTTAAAAAAATGTTAGCATGGGGAAGAGGGAGCCTTACTCTGCCAATAGGAAAGGTGCGGGAAAATAAATGAAGGAGGCTGCATTGCCGGGACGGGAGCTCACCTCAGCCATTTCTGCAGTGAGGGGGCGATACGCAGCCCCAGCGTGTGAGGGGGAGAAGAGAGAGCGGAGTCCCCCGGCTGAGCTGGGCGGAAACCTGTCTCCCGGCTGAGTCTCCGCAGCTGTGTACGCGGCCGCGCTCGTCTCTTAGCAACCCCTCCCTCCGTTCCTGCGCCCCCTGCGGGAGACGGGAGGAAGAATTCACGCCCGGCTGGAGCTTGTGGAAGGCGGGAAAGAGACCGTGGCGCGGGGCCTTATTTCTCCAGCAGGGACAGAGCGGCTGGGTGTCGCGTGCATCCACCCATCTACGCTCTCCTCTTTTCCTTTGTCTCCCGCTTCATACTCGGAACTCCCGTTTGTTTCTGTAAAACGGAATGCCGTCCCTAGGATTGGGGAAGGGAGGCGGTTACGAAAACGATCGAATAAAATACATCCTATTAGGCAAAAGATGCTGCAGAATCAACAGAATGATTTATTTCAACCGTTTCTGTGCAGAGAAGGCAGCGGATAAAGCGATCCTGCAGTTCCCTCCCTTATAAATGGGGCGAAGGCTCGCAACCGAGTGTACGTGCAAAATTGAAGTATCTGATTCAAATCAAACGGCAGCAAACCACCTGGAAACTTTATGCAACGTGGGACACGGGTATAAAACGTGTCTAGGGATGTAAGACGGGTTCCCGCGTTCGGTGTCACAAGCGGCCAACACGATGCATTTGGCAGCTCACCAGCCTGGCTGGACTGGAGAGTTACAGCCGCCTTTTTCTATTGTCTCTTCCCGGCAACCAGGTTTTAAGGCTGCCTACGATTCCGGAGGTAGTTTACAACCTTCATTATGAGCAGCCGTTGATATCCTGATCCTCCACGAATCCGTTTAGTACCGCTTAAAACTTCCCAAATTGACTACCATTATCACAATTGCTGACGATGAATGCTACCGTTTAATTATTTTCTATGCGAAAAAGCATTTCTCTTGGTCAGTCTTGAATCTCACAGCATTTAGTTTCAAGAGATGCCCATGAGTTCTAACACTGCGAAAGGGGGGAGGGGGGCTATCCATTTTATTTATGCCATGCCTGATTTTACACATTTCTATCAAGTCTTCTTTGTACCCTTTTTCAATCCGGGCTAAAGAGGTTAGTTGCTGTAGTTTTTTTCCAGTAGGGAGTTTCTTCATCCCCTTAATCAATTTGGTTGCTCTTTTTTCCATCATTTCTAACTCTATATTGTCCTCTTTAAGGTGTAGTGACCAGATATAAAACCACTGAATGGGAAAAAATAGCAAATTACCTCACCATAGGTTCAGAGTCCTTCTGTTTCTTCCCATCATATTCTAAGAGAAACCCCTGAAGCCTTGGAATAAGGGACAGGCAAGGCTACCTAAGCAGTAGACAGATTTCTCAGGTATAGCGAGAAATTTTCCATGAAGGAGGACAAATTGTGGAGAAGGAAGAAAACATTTTGGAGTGAATAAGGATGTGCAGGAGATATGAGCCAGGAAATTTTAAAAAAGCATAGGACCCAATACCACGCTCAGTCTTGGAAGAAATTTAATTCTGTTTTATTGGGTTTAAATTTAAAAACAGAATATAACTGGTTTCTGAAACACGCTCCAATTATCATTTATGAACTATTGCATACTTTATGATTATAAATTTTATAACCACCAAAATCTTTATGTTCATTTTATATATTCTCAAATTGTTCATTTTTAAATGAACTGTTAAACTGTTCTTACATCCTTTGTACTTCAGTAAAACTAAATCCAGTGGAAATAATTTCACTGAAATCCACAAGACTCAAAAGATTATTCTGTGAACATAAACATTTTTCATACTTTTATTTATATTTATTTATTTATATAATGTATAGGCTGCCAGATTCCCAACTACATACTTGATCTTCTCTTCCTCCAATGATTGCTTCTGTGCAGAGATTTCTTGCAATATTTATTGTCTGGCATACTTATGAATCTGTTGGCTTAAGTAATGGCTACATAAAAAACCAAGTCTATGCCCATACATTTGTGCAGGTCTCTGCTGATTTTATGTAGGTGACCCAAGGTCTGTGCTGAAATCAACAACTAACCCTGCTTCATCTGAACAGAAAAATAGGGAAATCATAGAAATACTGTTACAATGTCATTACTAATTAGTATCAGTTTGAAGCATCCTTCTCAAATCCAGTGCCCCCTAGATGTTACAACTGGGGGTATCATTCCCCAAATTAGCAGCCAATGTGGCCATGCTGACTGGGAATTCTGGAAATTATACTATATAAATCTGGGAGCCATCCAGCTGGAGAAAGTTGGTATGAAAAGAGTAAGAACCCTTGCTTCAGATTAAAACAAGAAAGTATGCACGTAAAAGAGATAGTGTAACTGTTGCTTAGAATGACTTTATTTTACTACATTTCTGCACTATTCAAACATGTAATATGACTTTTGTGAGAAGATTTAAGAGTATGAAGATGAAGTAAACCATAAACGATGTCCCAAATATTAGCAATCCCTTATAGCACAAATGTGGCCAATAAAATTCAGATGATACATCTACAAGCTTTAAGATAAAAATTTATTATCTAAGTTATAATTTGGCAGTAGTGAACTAATCACCAGGTAGGAGGCTTCATTGGCCATTTCCCAGATATAAACAATGACATACACTAAAACCTCACCCCAATTTCATCTATAAATCTCTTGGAAGAAGAAATATTCCCTTGTTAGTCATATTATAATAAAGAAAAGCACTAGGTGGCACTATATAACCATTAAATGATGGCAGTTATGCTTATTTTTTTCTCAATCTTTCTTATTAAAATTATTCCAGATGCATATACTTTCTTCATATAAATTGTTCTCCATCATATTATTTTGGTGGCTTTTTAATTCGTACATCTTCGTATATACAAAGCTGCAATCTGATGTCAAAATGGGGGATCTGTATTATGACATGATGATGGGGGGGGGGGTTCCAGAAGGAGACTTCCCAGTTTTACCTATTGAAGGTGCTATTCTATTTTACTTTTTAAAATAATTTGTGTATGTACAGTAGGGCTAGAAACAAAAAAAAGTAATTTAAAAAGGGCAACAAAGAGAAGACATCATCAGAAACCTCAGTATAGATAGATTCATACGTTATCCATGTGCATCTTTACAAATAACTTCAGGTTATGCAGAGATATCACTTTATTAATAGAATTGTTTCATTGAAGTGAAAGAGAAAGGTGTGTGCAGGGCTCCCGACAGTGGAATCAAATAAATATAATCAATTTTGGAAAGGCTTAAGATAATTTTTAAGGGAAAGAATGGGAACATAAATAAATATTGTCTCACTGAATGGGAAAAAGTCACTCTTGGGACGGCCTTCAGCAACAACTGAGCCAATTTATTTCCACTCAGCTGCTTATGCAAAGGAAATACTACAAAGAGGGTTTACAAAATATTGTAACATTTCCTCTGAACCTGCAGATGGACAGTTTCACCTTGCCCTTTGCTATTATTCCTCCATCCTCTCCAGTGGATCTGGGGAGGCTTTGCAACCTAGCACAGCAGTCTTCATACTCTCTGAAGAACAAATGCAGGAAGCCAACTCTAAGGAGAGACAGGCACTGGCAGGAGCACTACTCTTTGCACATGGCCAGCTGGAAGGAACATCAGAGCATCAGAGAGGATTGGGTATCAAAAAGTTGGGTTTGTTAAAGTACCCAAGTTTTTTTCTAGAACAACAGATCGTGAAAAGAGGTGGAAAGATTGGGCTTTACTAAAGAAATAAATGTAATTTACTATGTGTGAAATTCTCAAAATAGTGACATATATTTCACAAGGCCCTGAAGACACAGCTGTGTTCCCAGGTTTAGGGGTCGGGGTGTCAATTGGAGCCTGTGAATTAGTTGTATTGAAATATTTGTATTGTATTCATACTGATGGCTGGTTTGTTGTTGTTTTTATCTTGGCTGCCAACTGTCTATTTATTTTGTATTTTTTGTTGTTGCTGTTTTTTGCTGGGTATTTTTTTTATTGTTGTTAGTTGCCCAGAGTCACTTGTTTGAGATGGCCAGCCTTAAGAACTGAATAAATAAATAAATATTGCTGAAGTCAGGCAGATATTTTACTGCAGGAAAGTGAACATGTTAGAATAGTTGAGATCTTCTTCCAAAGCCTTATGATCTTCATCATAAGCAACATTGTCATGCTGCTGTACAGCAACTAGTGATTATCTTCAGCTTCTCCTTCTTCTTCTGATTAGAATTCTCCACAGTATCTAAGGGGAGAATGTGAAAAACAGCAGGTATCTATCACTCTGTTCCTCCCTTCCTTGTTCTAACTTTCACTGCCTTTTCTCAGTAAGGAAAAATAGGTTAAGCAATCAGCATTGACTTGGGGAGAGTGATAGTGCCATCCCCTGGAGCAGCTGGAGAGGATTGTGGTAGGGGAAGATGGTAGTACATCTCCATGGCATCCTGACCACAGGAAGGCAGAAATCCCTAGAGCCTGGATAAAGCAGGAGTTCCCACCCATGAGAAATCATTTACTCCACAAAGCCAAAGGAAGTCCTGAAAAGTTGTCTTTGCAACATTTCCTGCCAATGTGATACTAACTGCCTTAGCTTTCCAAGCAGCACCCTATAGTGTTGTGGAGATTGGCACAGCCCTCACATATGGAGGCATCCTGCAAAAAAAAAAAAAAAAAATTTAAGCTGCCAAAGTCAAGAGTGTTCTGCAAGATAGTTAGTCCTTAATTAATCCTTGGTGATGACTCATTTACTGTAGATATATGTTTGCACTACCCTATAGATTTCTCTTCTTTTAGAAAAATCTCTGTCAGGAATGCTACTACTCCAGGGAGCTAATTTTATCTGTTTGTCTGTCTGTCTAGCTGCCCATCTCACAAGAGAGTGACTCCGGGGAGCATACAACAATTAAGAAAAAACTAATAAATACATATAAAAGAGTCATAATTAAAAACTATAAACTATAAAAAGCACAAAACAAGAGAGGATGATATTAACCACAATAAGGGAGCCATTGCAAAATCTCCCCAGTCCCCTGGGACCCCCAGGCCTGATGATATTGCCAGGCCTTGAGGGATTTGTAGAATGTTAAGAAGGATGGAGTTAACCTCACTGCCGGGGGAGAAGATTCCACAAGGTGGGTGCCATGGCAGAGAAGGCCCGCCTCCTGGGACCCGCCAAATGTGACAGATGGAACCCACAGCATACCTTCTCTCCAAGACCTCATGGGATGGGCAGATGTGATCGGGGACAGGCAGTCCCTCAGATAACCCAGCCCCATGCCATGAAGAGCTTAAAGGTCAAAACCAGCACCTTGAATTGGACCTGGAAGCAAACCGGCAACCAATGCAGCTCGTGGCGCAGAGGTGTTACATGTACCATTCTAGGGGCACACATAACAGCCCATGCTGCTGCATTTTGCACCAGCTGAAGCTTCCAGATACTCTTCAAGGGCAGCCCCATATAGAATGCATTACAGAAGTCCAAACAGGAGGTGACTAGGGCATGAGTGACAGTGAGCAGAGCCCCCCCCCCAATCCAGGAACAGGCGCAACTGGTTCATAACATGAAGCTGTGCAAAAGCCCTTCTAGCCATGACTGCCACCTACTCTTTAAGCAGGAGTCGTGAGTCCAGAAGGACCCCCAGATTGCACACCAGGTCTGTCTTGGGCAGTGCCACCCCATCCAGCACCAAGAAGCGGAAGGCCCCCAAACCCAAAGCTACTCAATCCTGCCAGGGTTCAGCTAAAGCCTGTTATTCCCCATCCAGACCCTCACAGACTGCAGGCACCTGGATAAGATATTCATAGCATCGCTTAATTTGCCAGGGACAGAGATGTATAATGGGGTATCATCAGCATACTGATGATACCTCACCCCATTGGTGATGGATGAGCTCACCCAGCAGCCTTATGTCGATGTTAAATAGGAGAGGGGAGAGTACTGAACCCTGCAGCACCCCACATAACAGGAGCTGAGAGCAGGATCTCTCCTCCCCAAATACCACTGACTGGAATCAGCCCTGGAGAAAGGAGGTGAGCCAGCACAACACCATACTGCCCACCCCCAATCCATTACTAGCCATCCATGCCATTGCACAGTTAATTGAGCTAGCTGCATGCAAACCCACTGAAATCTATGACCTTAGGCACATCTACAAGTGTAATTACACAGTTGTATTATGTATTTATGTAATGTATTTATACACAATTAAGACTCAGATACAAATACAAACAAAAACAAGGAAGCCAATTAAAGCAACATTTAAAATTACCTCTATAGCAGGCCCACAGGCCACATAAGGCCCGCTGGCATTTTTTTTTAAAATCAATACAGTACATTTACCACAAACACCCCTGCTAACGCCAACACCCTAAAAAACATTGCCTGTCGAGTGTCTCCAAAGCCTGCAGGCCTCACCACCAACGCCTGTTCCAGCACTGCCGATGCTCTGCTAGCTGCCAAACAGCTGATCAGTACACCAGGTACTGTATTCCTTTGTGGCCTGCAATTATTTTTAAAAGGGTTCTTTACAACTAGGTATAATGTTCTCCCATCTGCATCTATTAAAGGTAAATACACTAAAATTTCCCTGGACAAGAGAATCTGCTCGTGTTCTGGGAGAATTGTTACAAAATGATTGAATCCAACTCACTCAAAATACAGTTCAAAATTAGTTCTTTTATTCTTGTGTTATTTGGACAGAAAGCAAACCAAGTGTTTAATCAATGTTGATTAATACACATAATTTCTCTGTTTTCGTGTAATATTTATTACAATAAATTTTATGCCTAACAAGGCTAGCAATAAATGTATGTGCCCAACTAGGCTAACAAAGATGCCCTATAAGGCTAACAACAGTGTATCAATAAGCAACTGCCCAACTAGGCTACCCAAGTTGCTGTCAATTTTCTTGCCCAACTAGGCTACACATTCACACAGAATACTTACATACACTCTCAACACAGTTGATCAGGCTGTGCTAGAGCAGGCTGGGAATCAGACTCAGGACATCCCCTGCTCCAACAAGAGTTGTCTCGCACTTCGGCAGACTGAGGCGGAGCTGGCGTCGCGGCGGTACGGTGTGCGATCTGGAGCTCCCAAGATCGCAGCTGATATCTCCGATGCTGGACGGTCCCGAAGGACCTAAGCCGTCCCGTAGAGACGGCGACTAGATAGGGCACGTCCTGTTGATCCCAGGGATATCGCAAAATCTCTGGTTGATCCGGGAGAAGTCCCTGAAACCAGCGACGGAGCGGCAGCCATTGAGATTGCAAAAGCCGGGACAGCTCCAAACGGAAGAAGAAAGTGTGTCAACCGGGTGAGATGGACCTTTATTATTCAATTTTGCTTAGAGAACACCCTAAGTAATCCAAAGTGAATTTTTAAAAGTGAAGAAAAGTGGGACTAAGCGGCGAGATTAAGCCTTTGGGAAAAATTTTTTTAGTTATTTAACTTTCCCTTTTTATGGACTTGAATCTGGCAGAGTGTGGTTTATTTCATTTTTAAACTCAACTGGACTGGCTTTTCTGTTTGATACTCAATAATTTCTGATTTCAAGCATTAGCAGATCTGCTTTGGTAATGAGGACAAGAAAAAAATTATACAAGACTACTATGGAAAATTGTATTATCAAGAGAATGTACAAGGAGAAGAAGTAAGACAATATTTACAGAAAGCGAAATTGCCTCAGATACCTAAAGACATTGAAATAATGCTAGAGGGGAATATAACTATGATGGAATTAACAGAAGCTCTAAAAAAGCAGAATGTCGGGAAAGCCCCGGGTCCAGATGGACTGCCAGTGGAATTTTACAAAACCTTCCAGGACATATTGAGCCTTCAACTATTGGAAGTTATGAATGAGGTTATGACAAAGAAGAGGATACCCCAAACATGGACTGAAGCATATATTACACTTATACCAAAGGAGGACGCTGACCCACAACAGGTTAAAAATTATAGACCTATATCCTTATTAAATTCAGATTATAAAATTTTTGCTTCAATATTGGCAGAAAGACTAAAAAGATATTTGAATAACTTTATCCATGTTGATCAAAACGGATTTTTGCCAAAGAGACAAATTAAAGACAACATGAGAGTAATTCTCGACACATTGGAATACTATGAGGCACATCCTGAAAAGCAAATGGCCTTGATATTTTTAGATGCACAAAAAGCCTTTGACAACGTGAATTGGCGATTTATGCTACTGCAATTGGAACAAATGGGCTTTGGTAGAAAATTTACCCAAGCCATTGAAACAATATATCACAAGCAGACTGCAAAAATTATGATAAATGGAGATTTAACAGAACAGATAGTCATAACAAAAGGGACGAGACAAGGTTGTCCACTATCGCCCTTGTTGTTTGTCTTAACATTAGAAGTGTTGAACAGGAATATAAGAGAAGAGAAAGAAATAAAAGGAATGAAGATCAAAAAGGAAGAGTACAAATTGCAAGCCTTCGCAGATGACCTAGTATTTATACTAGAGGACCCACTGGAAACAGCACCTAAATTAATTGAAAAGATAGAAGAATATGGAAAAGTAGCAGGATTAAAAATAAACAAAGAGTTGTCTCGCACTTCGAGGTGGGTATGGTTTCCATCCTTTCTTTTATACCCAGTTTGTTTATTTAGAATTCTGGTGAACACTTCATCCAGGTCATCTCCATCCAGGTCATCTCAAGAACAGTGTATGTCAGGAACAGTTCACATTAGGAACAGTTGGGTAACTTGTTACGATGGTACCTCTCGTTCCATTATCTTATAAATTTATGATATTCACTGCATTCCTTACACCCACCAACGTTCCAGCCTTATCAGTCTTGCGAACTCATTCATACAAGGTATCTAGCTTACATTCCAACACTGCAGCAACGTGAGTTTCCTAGTAAAGTTCATGAATAGGATAAACATGGCTATTCTATGGTTATGTGATTATATACTAAAAGTTAGATTCATTACAGAATCAAAACAATAAATCATGTTTTATTATACTGCCCTTTCTACAAGATTTGATTAAAGTACATTAGTCCTATATTCCACAATTACCCAGACAAATAATGAATTTTCTACCACTCTGCTCCTTTCAGATGTAAAGTATCACAAAACTCTCAGGATAGCCAGCTTCAGCGTAGCTACTGTGAAAATACAGTAACAGATCATTCAACACGGATGCAACGAGTGTTTTGCAAATTAGTGTTTGATCTTTGATTATAAATAAAAGTTTATGTATGGGATGTGCAGCTTGAAACCAGAGGTCTTATGTGGTTCCCAAATCCCTTGATTATAGCCACACCAACCTCTCCAAAAATGGCAGCTAAACTGTAATTTTTAATGAGACAGAAGAAAATTATTAGATGAGAATTAGTGATGTTTTAAAGAACTGCTTATAATTATATTTAGATTAATCAAATATCATTCTTGTTTGGCTCCACTCATTTCCCCAATAAGCCATTCAAAGGTAAATCATAAATCTTAGCTAAAGTGCAGTGTGCAATGGAGGGTCAAATGGTGGCCCTCGGCGCAAAAACAATTGTACATTCTAGATAGCTAAGCACTTCATTCCTTCCAGGATTGAAACTGGGTTATATGCAAATGTTCTGCCTCCAGAGATAGAACATTCCAGTGAACTCCAAAATGTCCTATATTTCTTCTGGACCCTGCGTATCTGGCCATTCTAGGAATAATCCAACAGTGTCCAAAAGTAAGTGGTTTGGAAAAGGGAGTGGTTGTGGCATTCTGAATTCCAGCCAGCTAACCATTTGCTCTGTTAGTAGCTCCTTTAACCAGTTACAACTGCTGATCATACTGAAGCCTAGATCATGTGCAAAAACCTGATTTTACTGTTCATACACAATGAATAATAATTCCAGTATATTTTATTTCTGATCTTCAAGGGGTAGCCCCCCTGAAGCAGAAACTCATATACAGAATGGAAGCATTGATGGACTCAGAGAAATGCAGAGGGAGAGAGGAAGGAAACTTACTTAAGGAAGAAAGTGACCTAAATAGTGTGGAAAAAAGCAAAAAGATCCCAGTGAAAACTGAATCCACTTGAGGGGTCCCACAATGGAGGAATAGTTGGTGAAGATGACCGAATTTGGAGAGATGGCAAAATTAACTTGTTTGATTAGGAAAAAGACAATAACTACATTTGTTAGTGACTGTAAACCCTTTATGGACTTTTTGCTGAAAATGGAAAAAATGAACTTGTGATTTATGGGTATGATGATTAGAAAGGGTAGAATATGGAAAGAAGGGAGCCATGATGTAACCTTAGAGAGAGAGGATAAAATATAAATACATTTATAACTGCTGTAAAGAAGATCGGAAGCCACTTCTTTATATCTTTTTTTCTTTTTCTTTCTTTCTTTTTGTCTTTTTTATTTCTTTTCTATTTACTTATCACTTTTCTTTTACTTTACTTTCTTTGTTCTTCAAATTTGTATTGTTTTTACTTTGCAAGAAACTTCTTTAGTAAAAACTAATTTTAAGAAAATGAATCCACTCAAGGGGTACAGAATGAGAACCTGACTGTTGGAGAAGGGGGCAGAAAACTAGATGGGAGGGATAATGTGAAAAAAAGAGGAAGACATGCACAGATATAAACACCATCATACTGTCTAATAAAAGTCATTTCCTCTTTTATTCTTATTTGTTCTTTCACACCATTTTTTTTAAATTATCCACATGGCATCGGTAATGAGACCTGCGCAAAGAAATCTACAACTGGCACGAATGGGTCCCGTAAAATATCAACAGCAACAACAACAATGAAAATAACGTAAAATAATGTTCAAGTTAGTAGAATAGAGATGCATTCCAGCAGAATTACACCTCTTTTGCACATGTTGGGATTGGGATTGAAACTGCAATTGTACAATTGTACAAGTGCAGGATGGGAGAGTAATGCACTGTTACCTGCCTGTTGCTTTTAAACAAAACGCCATAAGCAGCCATGTTATATACTCTGTTGTCAATATTGCAAATCAGAAGTAATCTGATTTATATTTCCAGTCCATCATTCTTCTCAGACTGCAGGTCAGGACAATGTACCAAAATGGTCTGTGTGGTTCGTTTGGTACCAGGGAGACCCAGGTCTGCCCTCAGCCACAGAAAATCACTGGATGACTTTGGGCCAGTCAAATAGGAGGAAGGAATATATGTACAGTACACTACACCACCTTGAGTTCCTGTACAATAAGTGGGATATAAAACGCTTAATTAAAGGCTTTGCACACATATCCTACCCACTCATATATTGCACTTAACCAAACTTTGTAGCTTCCTATGCTTCTGTTACTGAAAATAGTCACTCTTTTGAATTTGGATATCACAGTAAATCAAAAAGCTTTGATAAGATGTAGTATGTAGTAGAAAATCAATTGTTGGCCTGCACACACCATTTACTGAGCTTTTTAATTTACTGTGTTTGTAAATACAGCTCTTGCCTCAGTACCAGTAGACAAAGATACATTCAGAAGTGAGACATTTCACTGATTTTACATATAGACTTGTTCCTCTCTCAAATGTACAACACTTTTGAAAAAGATGCTTATAAAACATGATTCATAGAATGGACCTCTGTCTTTGATGTTTTATGTTTTTTCATCCTCTGTCATATACTATATTCAGATACCATCCACCTACATACACACACACACACACACACACACTGCATACAGAGTTATACCCTATGAATACACAGCAGTGTTTTGTAATAAGTCTTGGTTGCTCATTCTCCCTGTTCCAAAATTCTGAAGATGGATCCTTATGTAACCAAAACAGTGCCAACCAAACAGAAGAACCAGCAGCCCCTTTTCAGGTGACCTATTTCTTACTGGAGAGGACCATAGGACAACCTATCTGGCCACTGTGAAGAATATTCTAGGCATTTGGTAGATAAAGTGCTTGGATTCACTCAGATTCATTCAGACTTGGCAAAGGCATAGCCTTGGTTGGTTGGCTAGAAAGTGTGATCCTGTGAGTCCTGAGGAAGTGCACAGGATCCTCAGAACTGCTAACCCAGCCACCTGTTTATTAGATCCTTGTCCCTGTTGACTGGCGAAGACTACCCAGGAGGATTATTTTGGTTCATGCAGTGGTATCTGCCTCCTTGAGGCTAGGGGTGGCTCTACTGGCCTTGAAGGAGATGGTGGTGTTTCTCCTTCTCGAAAGGCTATCATTGGACCCAACCATTCTAGATAATTTTCATCCAGTCTTCAACCTCCTGTTTTTAAGGAAGGGTATTGAGAAGGTGGTCAGTTACAGAGGGCCCTGGAAATAATGGATTATCTGGACACTTTTCAGTTGGGATTCAGGTCAGGACATAGTACTGAAATACATTGATCACGCTTATCAATGACCTACGTAACAGCCAGGATGCAAGTAGTGCAATCTTCCTGACTCTCCTTGATCTCTCAGTGGCTTTTAATATTGTTGATCATGGTATCTTTCTGGACTGGTTGCAGGGAGTGGGTCATGGTATTACAGTAGTTCTCCATTCTCTGTAGCCAGCTCCAGTAGGTGTTGGTAGAGGGCAAGAGTTCAGTTCCAAAGCCTCATGTCTGTGTGGTGCCAGAAGGCTTGACACTCTCACTCCTCTTATTTAATATTTACACAAGGCTGCTGGGAGAGGTCATCCATCAGTTACAGGTCAGGAACCATCAGTATGTGTAGCGGACAATGAAGATGACAAGGAGATATGCAGGACCCATTGCCTAGGCAAAAGGGGCTGAACCGTTTTTAAAGTCCAGATAGACTTTAAAGCAAGATAACATACAGAAGCAGCTCAGGCAGAGCCCTAATTCATTGAACTATAAGATGGAGGAGGAGGAGGTACACCACAATCAGACCTGCAATATTCTATTATAGCCGATCTCAGTAAAAGTAATTTTAGCCTTCTTGTGGAACTGATTTCATGGTCTGGTCCATCTAGTAGGTCTGACAGTATACTGATGATATTCAATTGTATATTTTGACTCCTGGTGGGCCAAGCAATGTTGTCAAAGTCTTGTCCTAGTGCCTGGAAGCTATCAGGGTTTGGATGGGGAGGAACAGCCTCAAGCTCAAACCCTGGCATCACCAAGTGGCTGTGGGTTGTGGACCACCCGGTTCTAGTTCTTCCACTTGTGATCCTAAAGGGTTTGCACTGCCCCACTTGACATTGATACACAATCTGTGGATTGTCCTGGACTCTCAGCTCCTGCTTGCGGAGAATTGTCAGCTATGGCCAGTAATGCACCAGTTGTGCCTATTCCTGAACTGGAAGGTCCTCCTCATACTCGCCCATAGCTTGGTCGCCCATTGCAATGGGCTGTACATGGGCTACCCTTAAAGATTACTTGGAAGCTGCCCAGAATGCAATAGCACAAGCAAAGATGGTCATGTAATACCTCTGCTCCCTGAGCTGCACCGGTTACCAATAAACCTCAGGGTGCAATTCAACATGCTAAACCTTTAAAGCCCTGCGTGGCAGAGGGCCTAGTTGTCTGAGGGGCCATCTGTCTCCTGTAGCATCTGTTCATCCCATATGATCCAACAGAGTCAGTTTGCTTTGGGTCCCATTGATTAAGCAGTGCCATCTAGCAAGACCCAGGAAACAAGCCATCTTTGTTGCTGCACCTGTTCTCTGGTACAGTTTTCCCCCAGAGATACATACAGGCCCATCTACCTGCCTTTAAACAACTCTTAAACATCTGGCTCATCCCCCAGGTCTTGGGTTAGTGGGTGGTCAGAGAATGAGGTGAGTGTGTGTTTTTTAAAATTGCTCCCCCTGGGTGATTTCTGATCTTTTGTACTGTATGATACTGGGTTGTTTCTTAACGATAGAAGGCAGGCAGCCTAGAAATCTGATGAATAAATAAATAAGCATAAATCTTGTGAGCTCACAGGAACCCCAAGGTTTGTGAACTATGCAGTATCTTTAAGCAGAATTACTTTAACGGTGCATACAACTTCCTCAAACCTTACTCAGGACTGCCCATACACCCACACGCAGAGAATGCTGAGGGACTTCAGGGGAGGCAGGAAACGGGAGGAGCAGGCTGAAATTCTTCTGAACATGAGAGCTTTGGTTGGCTGCCAACTTGCAGAGTTTTTAAAGCAGCTAAACAAAGCCACCAAGGATCAAGCTATAAATGAGTATCGGTCGTACTATTAGAGGGGGTGTGCTTGGGAAGGAGATCCTGCCCCCCATTGCATTTGGTTAGTTATCATGGGAACAGAATGTTGGATTTATCCACAGGGATAATGTTGGATTTATTGTTTTCTCGAGCCTCCTAGGGATTTGAACATGTGCAACCAACGTACGCATCCTCAGGTTTATTAACAAGCAACTGTTAAGGCCAAATATGAAAGAGAAATCTTGACAGTGTAATCGGACAAAGAAATGTACATGCAGGAAGTGTTTTGTTGCACGTGCTTGTTTTCACAAGGCTAGAGAACCCACGAGGAGCAAACTCCGGAAAGTTGCTGGTTTGCTGTTTCCTCGCGTGTTGCACAATCAGCAGGATTTAAGGGCGTCCACCATCTTGTCTGCCTCTTCCTCCCCCCCCGCCCCCCATGTGTCCTGCCTTACTCGGGAAGTGTCCGCTAAGGATCCGGTAGTCCTTTTTGTTCTGCACTTGAACCGGCAAAAAAGTAGTTTCAAAAAGTTGCCAATTGTCGCTGTGGTGTTTGAGAAATCACCTTCCACCTTAAGCATGTCCCGGGACTCTACAGAAAGTTGGACGCGTTGCTTTTTTCTCTGATGGGTGGAGAGTTTTTCGGAGAGAGAAAAAAGCTCATCTCCAGGAAATGAGTAAACTGGGGGGGGGGAAGTCGTAGTAACGCTACCTTCGTAGCTAAAAGCAACAGGCGTGGAGGATGCTCAGAGAAAAGGAAAGGATTTCGGGCTAATTTTTGGTCGCTTTCGGCACGAAAAAGTCAAAGCGTGAAACCTGGCGTGAGAAAGCAGATAAAGGGGTCATTGTTGGTCGTTTAGTCAAGTAAAACTTTTGTTGCAGGACACAGTAAGTACAGCATTTACTCGTCTGACGCAAAAAAAAAAAAAGTTATTCATTTAGTGTGTGTATATATATATACACACACACTAAATGAATAACTTTATATATATATATATATCTTTTTTCTTTGATGTTTGCTTTGTTCCTGAAAATGCAAGCTGCAAAGTTGAGTCTGCTGGTTGCAGTTATTTTTTCAAAAGTGTGCGATCCCCCCTCACCCCCGCCTTTTTCGACGCTAAGGATACGAGTCACTTTTGCGCTTTTTTCCCCTGCCCTCTCTTCTTTCTGCTCGCAGCCCTCGAAGGTCGCCAAATGAAGAGGGGGAAAGAAAGAACAGGCGGGCCCCCTTCTCACAAGGGGTTGGGGTCATTCTGTAGTTCAGAAAAAGAGTTTAAATTTGCCCCGTTTTTTCATAGTCCGAAACAAGGACCGGCAAACGAGTAGAACGAGTTGCGGAACAGGGAACGGAAAGGGAAAAAGGTGCGTCAAACTTTATGAAAAATGAGGTTTATTCAAAACAGAAATTGATTTCCCAAGCAGCACTTCCTCCTTCAAGGGAGTTTACTTTTTCAACTTGCTGATGGATACCAAAAACTTTTTTTATGGGCCATATTCTGATTATCCAGGATGTTCGCCTCCCATGAGACTATTCGGCTTTCTCTTTCTATTCACATAAGTGCTTTTTTGCTGCTGTTATTAAACTGCTAAATTGTCCACAATTTATTTTATAATCCTCCTGAGCCAAATGATTCCAGGCTAGTTTACAGCAACATGCAAATTAACAAGAAACATTATGGGTAAAACCAAATAAATTCTAATGTGAACACAAGGCAGTAATTCTGTGGGCACCCACCTGAGAGTAAGTGCTTAGAAGCAATAAGGATTGCATCTGAGTAGACAGATATGGAATGCACTGTAAAAGATGAGACAGTTTAGAAGTTTACAACTTAAAAGCAAAAGGCCTTTGCCCAGAGATTCAAAAATAGTAAAGTAGGCACCAGGAGAGCCTCTGAAGTGACAACTGTGTTGTATCCACATGTGTTTGCTTAGATAGATTTGTTAAAATAGATAATTTAGCAATAAACAGACAAGTAAAAATGTAAAATCAGGACTTCAACATTTTCTGTGAAGCGTTCTCCCCATTACAAACTCAGTTTTGTTCTATTCTTCTGGCTTGCCATGCCTGCATTATAACACTGTTTCCTAACTTGGCACCATCTTTTCTTTATGCTAGCTGGTAATTTTAGGAGTTGCAATCTAAATATCTGTCGAAAAAATACATTTTAGGTACCTGGCCTGTAACTATGTATTGTAAGGTCCTGGTCCTTGAAAATTCATGCTGCAATGCTGTGTGTGCTTACCTAGTAGTACATGCCATTTTTGAGGTTGAATTATCAGATAAATGTAATTCTAAGTCTATTGCTCCTTTCTAGCTCGGATTACTTTTAAAGAGGGTTAGACAAACTCATGAAGGTTGCAGGTCAGTTAGTGGTTTTAATTGTGGCAGCTACATGGAACCTATATTGAATGCCACATGGAATTGGGCAACTTGGAGTAATGTAAGCATCACCCAGAATGGCCAGTGATCACAGGCTGTGAAAACTGTGATCCAAAATACAAAGAAAGTTTCATGTTATCTTCCTCTTTCAAAACACCCTGCTTGTAGGCTTTTTCAAGACATTTGGCTGGTGCTGTGGGAAAACTGCTAGAATAGATCTTTGCTTAGATGCGGCAATGGAAGGACACATAAAGTAGACTTCCACATAAGCTAAGCCTAAAATGGGCAGCTAGTGAGCCCTGTGGCTCTCCTAGACCCAATTTGCACCATCAAGACTGAGATTACATTGCCAAATTCAGCAACAAAATGGCAGATTTTTGGCAGTGTGATTTTTTTTTTTTTTAAGAGAAAGATCTCCATTAAAATAAGGGTGGAAATAGGGGCCCAAAGACTCTGCAAGGCAAAACTCGCCTTCTTAAACCTTTAATAAACCCCAGCTCTCCTCCCAAAACCTCCCAGTGATGTCAGTATGTCACTGGACATTCCTCCCTGCAGCCAGACCACAATTTAATTAAAATATCATAAATCATGTAATCATAAAACAGAAAAGATTGCTTGCTCTTTACTAAGCCATATGAACTAAATGATGCTAAGCCATAATTTGGGAACTATCTTACCCTGTAAATATACTGGGAATAATTCAAAATGGCTTTCAATTCCTTTTTTGAGATCCTTTGGAAAATACTCCTCTCCTCTGTCTCGCACTAAGTTTCTTTAAACCTAGCATCACCATCTCCTGAAACACTTCCTGTGTAGTACTTAAAACTAAAAATCAGAATTCTCATTTTTATTTGAACGTTGTGATTATTTACAGCTCCCTTGAAACCACATTGGCTTACCAGTGATTTTGATCTAACAGGCTTTTCTGCCTTACAGATGCTGAATTTCATGGATCAGGCTTGGAGTAATGCACGTATAGGTAGTAAACAGCTTCTTTGCCTTGGCACTCTCCAAATTTCCAATCCCACAAACTCATACCACTCCAGCCAGAATTGGCTATGGAGGTTGAGAGTTATGGGGATTGTAGTCCAATAGATTTTATGGATCAAGAAAGCTGTAGGCAGGTTTTAGCTTGTATAAGATACGTGGATCTTGAAGAACAAAAAAAGTCTGGGGCAAATTTTATAGTCACTATAAACAAAATGTTTGAAACAGAATGCTGAAAAGTGATTGGCACAGTCCTTGATCAGTTTGTGAGCGTGTGACACAACTTAAACTTCCAGTGGAACTACAACTGCTAGAAGATCCAGCTGCCTGAAGCACTCTTAAGTACTGAGAGCTCAAATAGGCATCTCGTACAGATGCTGTGGATGTCCGTGACCACCATACCTTGCCATTGACTATGCTGGCTTGGCTTGAAGTCCAAGACACCCCCAAGCCCAGCAAGTTGGAGGGAATAGATAGCTCTGATGACCTAAAAGGGATTATTTGTGCATTATTTGGGACTTGCTCACTCCAATAAAGAAAGGTGTAAAACCTTTCAATACATTTGCCCTCTGTGTATATGTATATTTTCAGCCTTTCCCAACTTAGTGTCTTCCATGTATGTTGGATTGATTAGTTAAAGAATTTTAAGAATCAACTTATGCAGAGGAAGGCTGCTTTAAATCCTAACCTCACAAAATTTCTGTTGGGCCGCATATTTCCCAGTTTAGGTTTTTAATAGCTGACAGTTTTCAGAAGGTAGATATTCCAGTTTGAGAGTCTTAGGTAGGGAGTTGGCACAGTCTGGATATGTTCTGGGCAGGGATGTTGCTATTTAAATTGGTGCTTGGCTGATGTGCTGCTAGAAGCTCAGCTGAAAAAGCAAAACTTTTGCCCTACTTTTTTTGTTTTTTCACAGGGAAACAGGATGTGGGGGAAATAGGCAAAAATGGAGCAGTGTACAAAAAATAAACAGGTAATCTGGAAAAAGAATACTTTGTGAGAACTAGGAACAGCATTACATTTTGTCAATCTGATTCACATTTTAAATTGTAAAGCCAGATTTTTCACCTTTTTGAGGTAAACCAATTAAAATGACAATAGTCTAGAGTAGGTCTAAGCAACTTGTATAGCAGTAAGAGCTGCTTTGGAGTTCTGATCCTTTGCAGGTTTGGGGTGGGGAATGGCTTGGATGTAAGGGGTACCAAAAGCCTACTTTTAGGACAGTGGAAAATGTCCTATCTCAGCTATGTGTCCAAACGGCCCATTAGAAAACTATGAAAGGACACCTCATGCTTTTATTTATGCATTTAAAAAAAATATATCCTATAATTTAATAAACATATTAAAATAAGGCAGAGATGAAACAAATATAATGCAGGAACAGATTAAATTAGGGATTAACGACAAGGTGCCCCAGATGCCAAGGAGGTTTCAACATCTCTAGATGGTATCACAAAACTTAATATATTAAAAAGGGCAAAAAATTGCAAAATTGCCAAATCTCAGAAGATGTCAGTGATACAAGATCTCTACAAGAGATTTTAAAAAAAAAACATGATGGCATAGGGGCCAAGATTGAAAAATTATAAAATTTGTGACTTTTGTGAGATTTCAGCCGTTGTAACCCCCTGCCTCTTTTTTTATTTATTTGTCATCTGATGCCCAAAAATACTGCCAACCCTTGGATTAGGTAGACCTGGCAAAACTGAAGGGCCTTTTTCTGATAGCAGAATGATATTAAAGTAGGTAACAAGGAACCTTGCAGGGAGAGGAACTATTCCAGAGCTGCTAGATTTATTCAAGCGGAAGTATCTTAAAAAGGACCTCAAGCGGAAGTATCTAAAAAGGACCTCAGGAAAACATTTTAAGACTGGACAACTAAATATGGATATATTATATCAAGTGGTACACCCTCTCCTCATTTAGCAACTGCAGTCTGATCCTTAAATTGGAAGCAAAATAGTGAACACATGAGAGAGAAAGACACTGAGAAGGTCTCTGGTTGCTGCCACCTCATTTAGATTAAGTTCTTATATAGCTACACTAGTATTACTCTCACTCTAGTGTGCGTTGTCAGGTGCATGAAATTTGGTTGTAGGTGTGCACACTAATAAGAAAATGATTTTTTAATTATTATTATTATTGTTACCATCGTATCTGTTAATGGTCAGTAAACAAGATAGCCACAAAATGAGGAGTGGCTGTAGTCCTTACATTTTCCAAATCTTTTAATCCATATTGTGATTTCTTATTTTTTACTGTGATATAGCATGATAGAAATATTTTTCCAACTATCATCATATAAATATATACAGTTTAGGTGTACTGTGCAGGGAACAGATTTCAGCATTTTAGACTACTGTATATTCTGGTTGTACTTTCTTCTGTCTTTGATCCATTTCTTCTGTGGCAGAAAGGCTTCAGTAACTGAAAAAAAGTTCTCAATTTCAGTACTTTCAGCAGATTGCAGTTTTACCAGGACAAGCCAGCATTAGGTTTCTATTCACTGCAGAGGTATTATCCAGAGGTTGCAGTCCCAGCTCATTTTGACAGCACCAGGTTGTAGAAGATTTCCTTGGAGTTATAATCTGCATTAAGCTGCAAATTAGCCTTTTAATGACAGGGGAATCCTGTCATTGGATATTGAACAAAGACTTTTTTTATTGCCCTCATTGTTACTAACTAAATAAGCATTTGTTCTCATCACAGACATGTCCCAAATGAGTCACATAGATTAGTTGCTGACTGTGTGGTCTATTTGCCATAAGGATACATGCTATGGCTCTTTTATTGTAGTAATAATTTCTGCTTTTTCTAAGAGGAAAGGGTGAATAAAGTAATTAAAGGAAAGTTAGATTTGGTATTTTTGGAGCCTCCAAGGTGCACCTTGGACAACATCTCTAGTGATAAAAATAAATTCATATTTCCTTAGTAGTCCCATATTACCAAATTTGTAGTATAAACTTATCAAACTGTTTCACCCATTTTCGTAGCTGAAAGTTTACATTTGCTGTCCTTTTTTCCTGCCTCTGTTTAGATGGATGCTTACATTGCACTTTGGCTCCCCTTTGGTTAACTACATAATTTTTTTTTAGTGTCTTTATCATTGACAGAGTTCACAAAGCTTATGAGTAGAAAAGGAAAAGCAAATGTCATAGATAATACATAGTAAATTTAATATGACCTGGCTATTATAATATACTCAAATTGATGTAGGAATTTGGAGCATTCAGACTAATTTACCAGGATTGATAATTTACCATTTTGTAAATGTTATAATGTCAACAGGTGGTTCCTTTTGCCCCTAAGAACATGGGGGGAAGATCTGTGGCCATCGCCCTTCAAGCATTGTTCTTCTCTGCTGTAAAGCAAAACAGTATTACTCTCTAATAGCATCAGAGAAGTAGTGGCTTTCATAATGCAGCCCATTCAATACAGCTTTACATTCA
The DNA here is from genome assembly GCF_059951505.1 of Python bivittatus. NCBI lineage: Eukaryota > Metazoa > Chordata > Lepidosauria > Squamata > Pythonidae > Python > Python bivittatus. The sequence goes on along the minus strand of NW_028277125.1, from coordinate 47,815,553 downwards.
GATCACACTAATTTATTGTTTTATTAGATTTCTATCCCACTTTTCCTCCACGAGCTTAAAGTGGCTGACTGAGAAATTTTTCTTCATATTTTCTGTAAAATAACCCTGTGAAGTAGTTGGAGATTGTGAGAGAAAGTGACTGGCCTAAAGTAATCTAGTGAGTTTTCATGGTTGAGGGTAGATTTGAACTCAGGTCTTCCAAGTCCCAGTCCAGCATCTTAAACACTATACCACACTGATTCACATAGCTCAGTTCTGTGCACACAAATGTGTGTGTTTAAAGACTTTTTTTCTTGCAAGTGAACATGAGGTCACTCTTGGCAGTCCTTTGCACTTTTATCTGAGACCAAAATCCATGTAATGCAATGTTACGTTATTTCATCTAACTGTGTGCTATAAATAGTTGTACATGACCCAATATGAAAGTAATTCTATTCCATAAAATTATTTATTTTATATGCCATGTATAGATAAATCTTAGGGCAATATAAAAAATTAAAAAGAAAATTGAAACATTTAAAAGTAGCCAAACAAGCAGTAAAAAGTGGTAGAAAAAAATTAAAACAGGAGAAAAACAAGCAAGACACAAAGACATAACTTAAAAAAAATCGAAGCAGAAAACAATCTTTAAAACTTATTTCTTTAGGAAGTAAAAACAATATTTATGTGGCATTGAAAAAATACTGATATCTGCACCGAACGCATCTCTTTATGGAGGGTGTTCCACAACCTTTGAGCCAAAATAGGAAAGGGCCACTCAAAAGTGGCACCTGCCTGATCTCAGAATGCAGGGGAAACCAAAGTAGAAGCCCAGGTATAATCTCAGGTTGCTAGCTGGGACACCAGCAGCATTTTGAAATGAGTTTGGAAATGAAGCAGAGGATGATATAATAGGATGATAAGAACTGACATTGGTATTCTTGCCTCCATATTCAGTATGAAATGAACATTCTGGGCTGTCTTCAGAGGTAGTACTGCATACAGAACATTACAGTAATCTTAGAACCATATTTATGTCTGGGACAACAAGCAGCAAAGAGTCACAGAGAAAACCACAGGAATGGATTTCAGTACTATGGTTACTTCCAGAGACAAGGGAACACACAAGGAAATGGGCTGTAATCCACAAAAGCTTGTGTCATAATAAATGTTCTAGTCTTCAGGCTACCACAAGACAGATGTTTTGCTGCAGGAAACTAAAAACTACAGGCCATTGTTTCTTTCAACCTATAAAGTGAACCATATAGAACCTTTCTATGTGCCGAAAAATTAAGAATACAGGCATTATATTGTATTCAGTTACCCATTTATAAATAGGTAACTGAACAAATATTTCAGTAGGGAACTGTTAACCAGCAGCAAATGATTTGTCTGAATCATCAACCAAATCGATGAAAAACTTACAGTAATCCTATAATAATTGACAAATTATTGTGTATGCAATCTGTGCATGTGTTTGTTTAGTCATAAATAAACCATGTAATTGGTACATGCCTATACCAGTTAGTATTTGAATATATTATATCTAGAGATATAAAGGCCCAGGAAAAAAATAGGAAGAACCAGGGAGCAGATTGTTTCTCTCCACCCCTCAAATTTTCCTAGATGTCCACATCACTAGAAAAGCATAAGGGCAATAAGATGAGTAATGTGTCACGCACTATACAAATTGCTCCAAGCAAAACAACCCTAGTGTGGATTTGGTTCTTGTCTCAGTTTGAATTGTCAGATATTTCTGCTTTGGTGAAGGAGGAGTCACTTTGAATTTTTCCAGAAAAGAAAAAGGAAAAACCTCCAGATTTCTGTGACATTTATTTTTCACATACCAAAGGAAGAGCCTTTCCACAAATTTAATCATTTGTGCTGGAAGGAATGGTCAGTGTTGGCCATGTGACTAACCTTTCTGACACTGAACTGTTGAAAACAGCAAGTTCCTTTCTTGTATTTACAATTGGTAAGAACATTTGGTGCATGACAAAACAATAGTTTCTCTTTTGAAATTGTTATAAAATCATCTTATGATATCCATATATTTTTAATTAATACTTTCCAAAAACATTGCGGAAAAGAGAGAAAATACCTCAGTCTGTCTCATTAAATTTGTAACTATTATTGGAACTTGAAAACTAAAGATTTTGTAAAGCAGGTCAGGAATAAAGTTTCCCTCTTTTCTGTGCCTTAGTCCCATGGCTGAAATCCAGTCCCACATTAAAAAAAAATGGGAGTGGCAAATTTGTTCCTAGCTTAGAAATGAAATATACAAAAAAAGGCAGAGAAATTGGCAACCCTAAAATAAATGCAAAGATCCTTTTATTCTCATATCTGTGCAAATTGCTTAAGAGAAAGTTTCAAATAGTGGTCTTTAGGGCAACTTGCTTTGCTACCAAGTTTCAAAAAACAAGATTATTTGCCATTTGGTTGCCTAATATCCGGATATTTTGCTGAAAAAATAATGCTCTATAAATATAATAGATTCATTAAAACGTTTGCTTCAAAGAATACCCCAAGTTTGTGGGACTGACTTGAAGCTGCCACAGATGCTAGAGGAAGAAAGAGGAAATGCTGAAAATCGCCCCTTCCCCTTTCACTAGCAAATGTAAAGAAGAGTAGATATGTATCACCTTTATTTATGTTGGTGGGGAAAAATATTTTCCTTTCACAGCATAGTATTCTAGCAAACAAAAATGAAAAAAGAGAAGGGTATGACATTAGAAAAGAAAGTTGACCTATCTATTTTGGATTAGTTTTTACAAGACTGTATATATGTGCAAGTATTTTCTTGTGTACAAATAGCTTCAGCGTAATGGAGCACAGAACCTTTTCTTGTGCACTATTAGGTCAGAACTCCTATCTCTACCTGTGCAATATGCATACTAACACTAATTTAATTCACTGGGACAGTGCCATCCTCTATCTTCTCATCTACACTGAGTAGGGGGAGTGGTCTGTGGCCTAAATATCTTATTTAAATTCTTATAAATCTGTTCCTCAGAGAAAAAGATGGGGGGAAAGTGTGGCAATTCTAATGATTAGAAAAGAAGCCTCCTCATGGAGTACTTCATTTTACATTCTTCGGTGTGTCTTTAGTGCCTAATCAGAGATGGACATGAGCTGATGCAGCTTTTTCTTTACTAGGCTTCTGTTAGTATGCAAACATCTCTTTCTTGTGGAAGGAAATAGGGCTACTCATCCAGATCCAATTTTGCTTAACAGGGGAAAAGAAATTTATGGAACGGTTGGCTACACATCTGACTCAAAGTGCCTCTTTCTTTCCCACTGTTCAAGAGTCAAGTTTCTTTACAGAGTGAGGAGGAGGAGGATGGGGGAAAATCTCTCATTTTTGTTTATTTAACATCCCATCTATTGACCTCAAAAACCTTACTTACGCTGTTCATGGAAAGAAAGCTCAGGATGATGGAGGAAAGGCAAAACTAAATATGACTAAACTGAAAGGAAAAATTCCCTTAAATGGCTAATTTCAGTGGGATTTTTTGAAATTGAAGATGATTATCATGTTTTTTATCTGGAAAGCTTTTTTAAAATGCTGCACCTGCTTGCAGCAACAAGTAGCTCTCATCCAACCATCCAGCATCGCTGAATAGCAGATGCTGTAGAAAAGTTGTTAGGGCTTTAAGTGGCTGCAACGGATGTATACCATATCCAGCAACACTTCTAACATGTAGGTTGTGTAAGTGTCCTGTTGTACCATATCTCTGGTGAATTTCAAAGGTAGGGAGAGTGAACAGTTTCCAGAAATGTTCAGGTATTTCATCCACCTAGAAGTCACAAAATTCCAGATGTGTTTAAATATTGAAAACAAATCTGTTAGATGGAATTTGGGTGTCCCAAAAGAGGACGTGTCTAGGAAAAACTGGATATATTTTAATGATTTTTGGTTCTTCTTTAGTTTCCTAACTACAGTTTACTTTAGTCCTGCTGTAATAGGAGACACATGCAATTCCACACGTACCTGGGATGAAATGGGTTGTCTTCTCTGAGGGGCACAAATATGGCTCTGAAAACCTTTTTTTCCAGAATCCCTACCACATTCTCTCATAGCTCCTGCAGAAAACTTATTTGGTAATGTTGCTACCAGTCACTGTTCCCTAGGAAGGAGGAGGCAAGTGGTGAATTCTTTCCCTGCTGTCCTTTTATAGCCTAACCATGTGGGCAGAAGTGTGTGCTAATTTTAAATTTCTTTCAGAATGAGAGTCATTGATTCACTAAGAATTTAAGCTTTTATTGTATATTTCAAGGTTAAAGAGTTGAAAGAACAGAAGAAGAAATGGAGCAAGGAAAATAGCTATTTAATGCAATTTAAATTAAAACAAGATGGGTTCCAGTTGCTCAACACAAAAACATGTACAAAAACACATCTAACAAGAAGCTCCATCCATCTTAACCCAAAGCCTGGGAGAACAACCAACCTTCAAGATCTTACGGAATAGTAACAGGGTGGGAGCCTACAATGACTTCAGAAGGGGTTAGCTCAGCCTCTGCTCTTTCAGCCCAGAACGTGCCCACAAAGACAAAACAAAACAGAGCCAAGGTACTACAGTTCAAATATTTTTAGAAGAGTTTAGAATCAAAATTATAATTTTCATCTGGCTTCCACTAGTCCCTTGATTACTATATTTTTTCTGGATTTCCAACCCAACCCTGATTGAGGTGCTGCTTGATCTGCTAAGAGCAAAGCAACCCAGGAGGGTATGCTCCTAAACTTCCCATGAAAGTAAAAGACAAAAACAAAATGGGGCTGTTCCCACTCCTCTTTTAAAAGTTCACACGAGAGGGAAATTCTGCTTCTATTAGTTGCTCAGAGTTTGATCTTCCTGGACTTTGATTTCCTCTGCCCACTATTACGTTGACAGTTAACAATAGATTTCTTTGACAAATTACATGTAGGGTTCCCTTAAACTCTTTTGTGACTGAACCTCTTGGGATGAGATTCTCCCCCATTTATTATAGAAGCTCTCATATAATTTTGCAAATTCACGTAGTTTAATTTTCAAGTTTATTATGGTCATTTGACAAGCAATAAATATTACATCATATACTATATAACCAATACTTGACAAAACATCAATCAAGATAATCCAAAATGCTCTTGGAATTTCTTAGTCCTGTAACAGCACATCGTATATAGTACAGGAGTGGCACAGTATCTGGCCACGCTGCCAAATATACTCCTATGCTGATGTGCTAAAACTCTCATCCAATCTCATTTCCATACTGGGAAATCCCTTAAAATAGTCATGATTTGGATATACAGGATAAAGTAATGAAAATCTGCATAACATTCTACAAACAAATATTTCTCTTCTAGATATATTTGTAATTTTCTACAAAATATGTATGAAGCATATTGCAAATGATTTTTCTTCAATGTTTTGAGGGGCATGTTTCCCTTTGCAGTAGACTTGTGTTTCAGTTAGCTGTAGTGCTGTGCATCCTTTGTGATGTTTTAAATGTAATAATCTTGCTTAGTGGTTTTCTAAGCTGGAATTTACTAATATTTGAACATTTTTACCATACTCCTTCATGGATCACTTGAAGAATGCCCAGGTAATCACTTGTTATTTCATTCATGTACTTTCATCTTTCTTCTTTATAGCTGCAGAAAAGACTTGGAAAGATTTTGTTACCTTTCCAGCTAACAGACTTTTTTCTTCATATATCTAAACTGGAACAGTGATTAGCAATTCAGTAAGGCATAAAACATCCAGAATTATTAATTCATTTTTAGTTAAGGAAAAAACTCACCTTTCAGTGTTAAAAAAAATGGATTCCTGTTATCTCATGGCCAGCAACTCAACAATTTCATACATAAGTAGGAAATCTGCTTACCAAATGTCAGCCCTTTGATGTAGACAAGTTCAGGAAACAGATGCCATAGGAAGAGGTAGGCTATAGTAACAGAACCTTGCCAACTTTTACCTCCCCTCCCTCTTATACCCCAGTGAATAAGGGAGGAACCTGCCTGAGTATCTTCTGAATATGTTTCAGTCCTCTTTCCTTATGTAACAAACAGTTCTTGCCTATTTCCTCAAGATCATCTCTCTCATATTCTGTGGCAAACATTTTTTTTAACGTTTGGGAAGATCAGATAATAAGAGTAGAGGGAAGCTTAACATAACAAATTAAGACAGCTAAGTACATACTGTGTTTATTCAGGAAAGTTGTACATGAGATGTTTACAAAAAGTATGTCAGTAAGGTTATATATAAATGTGAAAATTATTTTTTACTTTCTTAAATAATTCACAGAAATTTGGATTAAATAGAATGTAAAATAAGTGTGTGATTAATTCACCCTTAAGATTAACTCTTTTTTTTTTTTTCTGGATGTAGAGTAATGCTAAATCTTGGTTTAGTTGTATGAAAATAATCCTAGCCTCTCTTTCAGCTCACACCTATTTTCCTTTTTATTGGTATAATTCCAAGCAGAAGAATAGAAGATAGTTTAGCTTAATTGTATTTTGCATGTCAGTCACACCTTAGATTGTGCTTAACTATGGTACCTTTTTTACACTCTGATGGACATATAGATCTCTGCCATAACCCACCTTGTGTGAAAGTTTCCTTGAAAGTTCTGCCTGCCCCTCTCCTATGACTGTTTATATGTCAGTGAGAACCTTTATTTTGGTATAGTATGTCTGTGACTTTAGTCACAGTTTATAATTTTATAATTATAGAATTATAATTTATAACTTATAAAAAGTTTATAATTTTCGTAGTCCCTAAGATTTTTTAAAGTCTTGACAGTTATGATTTTTAATGCAAACATTTTCTGTTCATTTGTATGCCAGCAGTCAACTAATTACAGCAATTCCTACCCTAGGCTTAATGTCTCTTGTCCATCATAATTTTAATGTTTAAAATCATGCTTGGTTTAAAATCTGTGCAGTCAGTTGCCAGTGCAGGAATCTTCAAATATACTATTTTGTACCTAGAGTAAGGATTTCTTTAGTTTCACACACATTTATCACAGATTTCTTTTTCTTTTTTAAAAACATATCACCAAAGCATTGAAAGGGATAGTAAAACTATTTAACCTGTTTACAGGCCTAGCTGGAGCAGCATTCCAACAAGGATCTCCCTGTTGTTGCAAAAACTGCTGCTTTATACATTTTTTTGAAAGGCAGATTGCAGCCCCACTGCCTATGATCTTCCTGCAAATGCTACCTCTCTTTTGAGGTTGCAGCAGATGTTGTAGGTATAAATAAAAGCATGGAGGAAAGGAAATTAGAACCGACCCTTATGGTCCTAAAACAAATTTTCAAGGCTTTTTCCGATGTCATAACTGGCAGCACAATGAAAGCTGAGAAGCTTATCACTGCAGAGCAAAAATCAAATAAAGAACTATAGAGTATGTGCTTACTGCCACCCTCTTTCTAACACACCCCACAATTGGAGAGGAATTTGATTATGCTTTATTCTAGCTAATGCTACTCACCAGTTGGCATGCACAGGCAGGGTAACAAATATTAAACAAGCTTATTGTGTTTGTCAGCACTGAGATTAAGGGGATTATGCATCATACTTCTTACACACAAGGAAATCAACCACACCTTTAATTTCAGAGGTGGATGCTGATGGAGCATTAAGGCACCAACATCACTTCTCATTAAAATGATGCATTGCCTAAGGAGGTATCTGCAGGCTTGTTTTGCTGTTTTCTTGGCATATGGCTTCCCCTGCCTGCGGCAGAATTGAGCCTTAGCTTGCTTCCAGATGCTGTTCTAGTCCTGTTAGGTTTGTGCACTGGATCTGGCTAAAGCCTGAATTCCAGACTGAGTGAGAAGATTTTGAAATCAGTTTTCATATACAGTACCCAAGATGGAATGATGTGGCCAAATTCACTCCATTCCAAACATGGGCATTCACAAAGCTCCAGTTGCAGTCTGTTCTTGCAAATGGCAACAATAATGTAGTCACACTGAAAAAGGAGAAAAGGCTTCCATCTTATATGTGAAATGCCATGGAGGGAAGAAAGAGGTCTGCACTCTAATTTGTTATATGTCTTTAAATCAGAGTGATCCTCGTGAGCAGACTACCACTATTTATCACAATCCCAGCCTTGGTCTTGGGAACAGAGAGAAGTCCCTAGTTTTACCATTTGTTTCACATAATAGTTATCTAGCCTCCCAACAATCAATTCCTCCTAATTCAACCACCCCTACCTTTAGCACAACCCTTTGTTCTCCATATATGAAATTTGTTGAGCATAAAGCAGGTGATACTACAGACTTCATTTCATTCTGCCTTTGTGATAGGGTATGCTTTAAAAAATTATTTAAGCAGACATAGCTTGAAAAGTCTTGCACTCATTTCTATTAATTTAGCACCCTTCATGCATTTCTTAGGGTGATACTTTCCAGTGAATTTCGCCCCATTTTGTGGATGAATAACAAGATAATAGCCATTTGTCTTTCTCCCATTTTAAGCTATAGGAGACAGAAATCTGTTTGAATCCCTTGCTGAACTAGGGATCAGGGTGAACCAGGCTATCCCTGGAGTCATTTCTGGAGCTCTGGGTCTTAAAATAGGTGAAAATTCTCCAAACTGATGGTCTTAGATGTATCTGACTAAAAGTTGAATGAATTCAGACCTCATGAAATGCTGAACCTGGAACCTTCCAACACATCTGGAGGCATCAGGTTAGGAGAGGCTGATATGGAGCAATTGGCAGTCCTGAGTTCTCTTAAAATTCATCAGACCCTAAACTAGTTCTCAGGATAAATATATCCTTTCCGAATTATTAATTATATAAATCAGTGTTTCAGTAATTTACTCAGTCTTGGATGGGAGCAGTAACCAGGTACCTGCATCAAAGACTCCATATTCATGGACCTTTCAGTATTTTCAGTTTCAGATGATATCATCTTCCTACTTAACTTGTGAAATTCATGAGTAATGGAGATGGATGGACGGATTAAAAACCTTTAAAAACATGAACAGTAATAAATTAATCCCCCCCACATATGTACCTCAATAACATTTAACTAGTGATGAAAACTCAGTAAAACTGTCCACAGTTATCTTATAAATGCCAGGAGGGAAAAGGCTTTATGGAGCTCGGGGTAGGGAGTTCCAAAGTGGGGACTGCCATGGAGGGACTGTCTTGTCATCCATGTTCCCCTAACTTCAGTAGAGTGGGGACTCTTAACAGACTTCCCCAAGATGTTTTCTCTGGTCAGATGGATTCAATTCTAGCAAGGCGGTGCTGCATGTCAACCTGTGCTATACCATGTAAGACCATTTAAGTCATTAATAAATAAATTACACTTTGAATTGGGTTGAGAAACCTATTGGTCAGTGCAGCAATAGTGCAGACTGACATATCAGTAATCTTGTTTTCATATTCTGGACCACTTGTAGCTTCTGGGTCATCTCCAAAAGCTACCCCACATAGAGCACATTATAGTAATCCAGCCAGGTGGTAATCAAAGCATGAGTTGATAAGATTAGGGTGTTCTGGTTTAAATAGGGTCATTACTGGTGCATCAGCAAAGGCCTGCCAGCCATGGCTTTCACCTGCTGTTTAAGTGATAGTCCTGAGTCCAGAGATGACTACTTGGGAGGAGGGGCATGGCGCCATCTAGAATAATTACTAGAATGGATGTTCCTAGATACTTACTACGTGTCAGCCCTCCAAGGTAGACCAGACTAGGAAACCAAAGTTACACATGCTAATGTTACTTTTATTACAAGGTTATAGTAACAGAACCTTGCAAGTCTGAATGTGCTTCCCTCTCCCTTCCTCTGTCTACATGAGGACTAGGAAGGGTCTTGTCTGAGATGCTTTCTCAAATTACATTTCTACCCTGGACTGAGATTTATCTGTCATTGCCTAGTTTGTAGCTCTTCTTCCTGTTCCTCAAGGTTATTTCTTCTTCCCATTACACCACCTGGCTGCCCAAAGGATCCAAGAACATCTTTTATCCAAGGTACAGATGGCAGAACCGTGCTGCAGAAAACCCCGTCCACTTCCTCAGGTGTAGTAATTCAAAAGAATCCCAGATAATATCCCAAGATCTAGCCTCACTACATTGAATTCTGTCCAGCTTGCATCTAACCCAATGCAAATGTCCATCAAGAAACCCACAAAACCATCCAGTGGGCCTCAAGGCCTTATCCTGCTCATTTTTCCCTCAAAGAGCCTCGGTAACTGAAAGAGCTGCCATGCAGGAGTGTGGAGACAAAGTGTGGAGAAAAAATGATGCTTTACTGCCCTTATCAGAATTGTGTAGGCTCTAAGATGAGCTGTTACCAGTGCTCAGTCACATTCTTTTTGGTTTTCTGCCACTGTCGCTCTAGGCATCTTTTCAATTACTTCATTTCCCTGAGCTGTTTAGTAAATTAAAAAGCTGCTTGGGATTGCTGTGGGCAGAGGTCTTTGCAGGAGCACTCTTATCAGGCACTCTGGTAGTCTCCATTTTCCAAAAATGCACCAAAAAACAAAACTTCCCACCAAGTTGTCAGGAGAACCCCAAGCACCTTCATGTACCCATTAGAATCCATCATGCATCTGGGGCAAACCAAAAGGGTCCATCACCCTTGCAGAGGGAAGGTTGAAGGCAGCTGTTAAACAAGAATATGACCTTTCATAACATGTCTCAGCTCCAAAGTAAAAAAAAAACACAAGTGTGTGCCTTCCAGTGTAGGTTAAAGCAAAGATCTGGAACAAGCCCATGATCACCCTGTAGGCCATGAAATCACAAGCTTCATGCTACCTCTCTCCCAAGGCATGGGCATTGAAGTCCCCCAAGACAATCAGCCTCCAGAGCTCCAACACTGGCTCTGAGAGGGTACCCAAGAGCTTGTGAAGGGCTACTTCTGGGCCTTTTTAAAAGCATGTTGTTTTTCACATCACTATGTTAATGATGTACAATTATCTATATGTTTTGGTAAAATGAATTTGGGGTAATGCTGTGTGAGGCAATTAATATAGATTGATAGTCACTTGCAAAATGTTAGCTTACATTCATTGTGTCTCGCAGCTTTACCCCAAAGTCATTTCACCAATAAATGGCTGTGAAAACCTGCCCTCTGATCTTTATTTAAATTATTTAATAATATTTTATTAATTAGACACAGCGCCTCCTCCTGATCACAAGCCACGTGCATTTGGTCAGGTCAGAGACCAGGGTGCCTCAGAGAGGATAGCAGGTTTTCTCATGTCTCTTAAGAGTCTTCTGTATGGCTCCAGTTAGCATTTCAACACCAAAGCCTGGTTGCTGGCTCTGTGCCTTGTTGTATTTGGTTCTCAAAATGCGCATACTGTTCTATTTTTAAAACAGCCCAGAAAAGGAAATCCTGGAGATTGCTTGTGAACAGATAAAGGTGCAGGCTGGCTGCGTAATTTCTGGCTTAGTTTTTTAAATCCTCAATGACACTGGGTGGAGGGAAAGAGATAGATGTCCTTTAAATTATGTATCTCTTTTTTCCTGGATGTCTTATGAAGAATTATCCCAAATCAGAAACAGGTTTTTTTGGTTTGTTTTTCTTTTTTATATATGTTTTATATGTTCAAAGCAAAGGAGGCCTAATTCTTGTTTACATTTATGGATTATATCCCATAATTTGCCCAGGATTTCAAGTTCCTGTATTTGCCAGTACTTCATCTAATTTTTCTCCAAAACAACCGTATGAGGTAGGCTGGGCTGAGAATAGCAAGCAGCCCAGCTCTCTTAGTGAAATTAGGTGGCTGAGAGTGGATCTGAACCTAGATGTCCCCAGACCGAATCCAGAATCAAGAATAGAATAGAATAGAAATCTTTATTGTCATTGTACTACTTGTACAATGAAATTAAATGCCATCCCAGTGCAGCTTTAAAAATATAAAAACCATAGAACACATAAAACACATAACACACATAAAACACAAATAACACAACCTTCACATTCCATATTGCACAACCCCTGATGCTGCATTAATACTGCACTATACGATAGAATTCAGTATAGTTACAGCTCTAGGATAGAAGCTATTCTTCAGCCTATTCGTCCTTGTTTTCATTATCCTGTACTGTCTGCCAGATGGTAATAGTTCAAAAAAAGAATGTCCCGGGTGGGATGGATCCTTAAGAATGTTTTGAGCCTTCTTAAGGCAGCGGGAACTATAAAGTTCTTCCAAAGAGGGGAGAGGGCAACCAACGATCCTCTGGGCAGTGATGGTAACCTTCTGGAGCGCTTTCCTATCTGCCACTGTGCAGTTAGCAAACCATACACAGATGCAGTAGGTTAAAATGCTCTCAATGGTATGGCAGTAGAAGGTCACCAGCAGTTTTTCATTCAGTTATTGTTTCCTGAGAAGTCTCAGGTAGTATAATCTCTGCTGGGCCCTCTTAACCAAGGCTGCAATATGAGCACCCCAGGTCAAGTCCTCCTTTATAGTAACACCCAGAAACTTAAAACTGGCCACCCCTCCACTCGGTCTCCATTGATAACCAGGGGCTGGACATAACTTGCACTAGCTTGGCTGCTGCTTGTATTTAAAAGTACTGTGCCAAGCCAAGCTTGCTACACTGCAGAGTGAAGCGTTCTGCTTCAGAAGGCACATGGCATATATAAAGGTACTGTTATCTGTATAATGCAAGAAGACCTTATAATGCAACATAAGCTAGACAGATGATAGACTTGGGCTCCATTCCAGGCAGCTGAATTTGAACACATAATCTTTTACTTTGTGGTACCCTCTGCTCAAATTTACACACTAATTTCCCGCATCCTCGGACATTTCATACACATTTCTTGTCTTTGTTTTCTAAGCCACCAACTAGCATGCCCCACCCTGGGTCAGTATACTTTTGCTAGTGATCATTTAGAGGTCATTATATGATTGCTAATGGACAACTTCTTCTAACTGTTGTTAAACCTGTTTCAAATTAATAGCCCTGCTCTCTGGCTTCTCTTTATGCTTCAGGCCCCTTCCTGGATCATCGAATTTATGACATTTAGCTCAATCTCCCTTCAAATTCTTCGTCAAAAACTAACTTTTCCCCACCTATTATTATATGAAGATCTGACATATATCATTGCAACAGGTCACATTCATTTTTGTTCCAGTTCTCTCTGCTCATTGTTAAAATGTAGTTTGCAAGCTCCTGCCTGCAGAATTCTGATAACTTAGTTTGGAATAGTCTATGACTCTTCTACAATTTGTGGTTCCTCTAGGAAAATTCAGCCTACCAGTCATATAACAAGTAAATCTGGTTTTCTTACTTCTCAGGAGCTGCAAGAGCAGGTTTATTTAGCCCTTCTTTATATATAGTGGTCTGAATTCTGGTTCCCAGTTGTAGAAATCGTGAATTTCTTCCATAATTTATCCAGTTTGATAGACTGCCTTCCTGTGCTCTTCTGGGAGAAGTCACATGGCATAGAGCAGCCTTCCCCAAACTGGCATCTGGGGCTGCAACTCTGGGAACTGGCCATTCTGGTTGGGGATTCCGAGAATTATTGTTCCAGCACATCCATGTGTGGCAAGTTGGCACAGACTGGGGTAAAGCCAGCCAATAATGGATAACTGCACCAACTCCCAAATGTTCTTTCCATAGTAAACATAGCACTGTTGGAATACAGAGGTGAGACCTATTTGGTAGTGGAAATCTGTAATTTTATTAAGTAAAGAGCTATGCTGCATTTTAATAAGAAATTCATGACTTGATACTGACTCGGTGGAAGATGTCTAAATCTTTGTATGGGTTTGGTGTTGACATTTTTGTTTGTTTGTTATAATTATATCCTGTCTGGTTCCAAGATGGGGAGGACACTTGTCCCCAGAACACAACCCTGTGAAGTAGGTTGAATTGAGAAGCAGTGATCTAGTATGTTACCATAGTCATGGTGGATTTGAACTTTGTGTCCCCAGCCCTAATCCAGCAGCTTAATTATTATATTACACTGGCTCTGTATTCTATCATGTACTCTGATAGTAAATTTGAGGGTATTCTAATAGTAATACTGAAATAAGAGAAGGTGGCAAAGAAGATTATTCATTGTTCTTATTTGCACAGTTGAGGCAACTCCAAAGTAATGGTAATTTCCCTTGAGGGATCTCTTCTGTCTCTCTCAGCTTTGGGGAAGGTAGATTTGGCCACAAGGATATATTTAGCTACTTGTTTAGATAATTGAAACTACAGGTAGTCTTTGACAGTTGGGACTGGAACTTCTGTCACTCAACAATAAGGTTGTTAAGTGAAATACGCCTGATTTTACAACCTTTTTTGCTGTGGTTGTTAAGTGAATCATGCCATTGTTAAGCAAATCCAGCTTCCCCCATTGACTTTGCTTGTCAGAAACCCCCCTGGGAAGGTTGCAAATGGCGATTGTGTGACCCCAGGACACTGCGACTGTTGTAAATACATACTGGTTGCCAAGTGTCTGAATTTTAATAACATGACCATGGGGATGCTGGGATGGTTGTAAGTGCAAGGACTGGTTGTAAGTCACTTTTTTCAGCACCATTGTAACTTTGAATGGTTGTTAAATGAATGGTCGTAAGTCAAGGACTACCTGTACTAAACCACGTGTTTGTGAAGCCATCCTTGAAAAAAAACAAAAAAACATCAGCTATAGCAAGATACAGTGACTAGGCTCTTGTCTGAGATGCACTGCAGAGTCCTGAATTCAACTTTGTTTCTAAGACCAATTCCTAGGCCACTTTTGACCTGTAGAGGTATACCCCAAAAGTGATCAAACCTTTTAACCAGGAAAACTACTCTGGTTACAATATCAGGAATTATATGAATTCACACATGTATCTGTGCCACAGTCTCTTTCACACAGAGTACATCTGAGGACAGTAGAACTACGATTTAAAGATTACTATTTTCCTATCATTAAGAGCTGGCAGGAAGCAGCCAGCTATCTGTTTTCTGTTGGCAGCTGGAAAACAAGCAGGTCTTCCCACAGTTCTGTTGATCACACCTAGGCCACATTTGCCCATTCATGCTATAGTCACAGTTTGACAAACTGACAGCTTTTAGTATGTGCTGTTCTTGTTACTAACGAGCAATCACTATATAATGGAAATTATCTTGGATCTGAATATGATGCTTGATCAGTAGCCTCTGGAGATGTAGTTCTCTCAACCAAGTCACCTCCAGATTGGAATATTGAAGAGTATCCGGAAGCTTCAGCTGGTACAGAATGCAACAGCGCAGGCAGTTATGTGTGCTTCCAGAACAGCACATGTCACACCTCTGCTCCACGAGCTGCATTGGTTGCCATTTTGATTCTGGGTCCAATTCAAGGTGCTGGTTTTAACCTTTAAAGCCCTTCATGGCATGAGGCCAGGTTATCTGAGGGACCGCTTCTCCCCAATTACATCAGCCCATCCCATTAGATCCGGCAGAGAAGGCATGCTTCGAGTACCATCTGCCAGGGACTTACATTTGGTGGGCCCCAGGAGGTGGGCTTTCTCTACCATGGCGCCTGCCTTATGGAACATTTGCCCCACAAAGTCTAGTAGGTTAGCCCCATCCCTGTTGGTGCTTATGTTGCTAGGCTTGGGGGACCCAGGAAACCAATAACATCTTAAGGTGGCTTCATTGCTGATTATTGTTATATTCTCTCTCTCTCCATTCCTGTGGTTTGTATATCTTACTTTTTAATACAAACTTTTAATAATGATTGTATTTATTTTTTATAATGATTGTATTCATATAATTGTTTTTTATTTGTTGTAAGCTGTGCAGAGTCACTTCTTGTGAGATGGGTGGCTATACAGATTTTATATATAGATATATAGATATACACACACATACATACTTATGTACATACATACACACATGTACAAACCCAGGTTACACATCTGTATGTCATATGCTTGTAAATAAAGGAAACTTGTACTACCATGGCCCTCTCTTGTTGCCATGGAAATACTGTAACTACCACATCAAGGTTGCATTTAAGAGTGAATAACTCAGAACCAAGAAAGTTAAGACCCTACATATTTATTTAATTTATAGGCCACCCAGAGTCAGCAATGCAATACCTCCAGATCCAAGGGCCCAACAGACATAGCCACTTGGTCTTAATTGAGTTGTTTCTCCCCATCCAGAATCACACAGCCTCCAGGCACTGGGCCAGGACTTTGACTGCATCACTCAGCTGGCCAGGGGTCAAGATATACTACTGGATATCATCTACATATTGATGATGCCTGACCCCAAAGCAGCAGATAACCTCACCCAGCAGTTTCATGTAGATGTTAAATAGAACAGGAGAGAGGTCAAGCTCTGAGGCACCCCACAAGTGAGGGACTATGGCCATGATCTCCCCCCACTTGTCAACCTGGATTGAAACTGGCCACAGAGAAAGGAGGGGAACCACCATAAAACAGTGCTTCCCACCTCCAAGCCCTGAAGCCAATCCAAAAAAATATCATGATTGACAGTATCGAAAGCCCGGACACACCAACCCCATCCCAGCTCTACCCCAGGTCATCAACAAGCACTTCAATGCCATCTCCATCCAAAACCCCATCATCAAACCATCTGAAATGGGTCCAAATAATCCGCTTCCTCTGGGAAGGCAGCTCCCTCCATAAAATCAGAACAAGGATAGTCAACAGATTAAGTATCCTGCGCCAGATAGAAACCTACCCAGCCTGCCATCATCCAGGTATTCTAGAACTAAAGCTCAAAAATTCCCAGCTACCAATTCTGGAGATGCCGTCCTAACACGTTTACAGGGAGCAGGCAAATGAAGATTGCTATAGGGCCTCAGCAATGTCACTTCCTGTTATCCAGAGGGGGGGGAGAGAGAGATTCATATTCCAATAGCAGATAATATATGTAGCTCAGGGTTGAACTGTGGAGTCCTTGGTGCTCTCTGAGCTTGGTTGTTTGTTTGCAGACATTTCATTACCTGAGTAGGTAACATCAGTGCACTGCATCAGGGCACTGATAATGTTACCTAGGCAGGTAATGAAACCTCTGCAAGCAAACAACCAAGCTCAGAGAGCACCAAGGACTCCATATATATTATTAGCAAGGCTGACTGTATTTCTTTGTCTCTCTCACAGGTAAGATTTTACTATGCCAGCAGGATTCTTCCGGGTGTGCTTGGTGGTAATCACAGCAATTATCAACCATCCACTCCTCTTCCCAAAGGAAAATGTCACAGTTTTTGAAAACGCAGAGGAACTCATCAAAAAGATGAAAGAGCGTGAGGAGAACCTGAGGTTAGAGCAGCTGAAACTGGAGCAAGAGTTAGAAGCACAAGAAGTTTCACTAGATTCTTCAGAGGAAAAGACTGGGCCAGAAAAACAGCATGACCATGATTCACTTTCTTGGAATTTCTGGACTGCTTTGTCCATGATAGTCTTCCTTCTGATTGAATTCTGGAGGCAGGATTACCAGGAAGGGAACTGGCAAGATTATACCAATGAAGATGATGAAATTAATGTCCTGGGAAAAACATTCAAGGGTTTTATCCTACCAGACAAAGTCACATTGGTCAGTTTTTATGAAAGATGCCTCCAGAATGTGACAAGTGATATTGCTAGGAACCGAGAACTTGTGGAAGGCTTTGCAGATGACTTGTTAGAAGCTTTGAGAAGTGTGTGTAACCGAGATACTGACATGGAAGTGGAGGAGTCTATAGGAGTTGGGAGCATGTATGAAAACTGGAGAGCTTACAAGCCTTTCACTTGTGATTTCATTGTCCCCTTTACTCCTCCAGAGCCGTACTGTTTCCAGTTTGAGACCTGGTGTTCAGGAGAGTCTGTTCCATCAGACAAAGAAAGTTGTGGTATGATAAAGATCCTCCGGGCAGATGAGAACTCATCAAGTTGTATCTGTGGTAAAACTAAGCTGGGGGAAGATTTACTGTGTCTGCTTCATAGCAGAGTGAATCAATCTAAGCAGAATAGCCATATGGAAGATCTCCTTTGCTTCAAAGACACTCAATATCTTGACTCTGACCAGGTTATGACATGGTTCCAGATTGCACTTACCAAGGGATGGAATAAAATTGCACACAAGTATGAGTTCAGTCTTATTTTCAATCACCTGGATACTCCTGGGGCCCTGAAAATCAAGTTCAGGTCTGGAAAGACCATCACATTCAACCTCAGGCCTGTGGTACAATATGCAGATTCTGATGTATATTTTATCTCTCACTTTCCATTCAACAGCTTGGCAGAGAGTTTCACTAGCAGCACTCACTGGTTTCTCACCTTTACTGTGTATGAGAAGAGATATATCCAGTTTATTTCCAAAACTTTGCCTGCTAATCCTTGCCACCTCAGTTGCCTCCAGATTCTGTCTTTCCTTCATGGAAAGCAGTGCAGTCTAACAGAACCAAGTAGCCTGACAAACTATCATTTGAAAACAGTAATGCTGCATTTGCTACAGATCCATCCTAGTTCAGCTTGGGCTTCTGACTGTCTAGAGGCCAGGCTGCAAGATGTACTCAACTTTTTGGAGAAAAGCTTGCAAGAAAAAAGGCTTTACCACTTTTTCATTGGAAACAGGAATCTGCCACAGGAACTGGGTGTACCAGTGGAGTTCCGAAAGGCAGAACCACTGAACCTTTTCCGCCCCTTTGTACTGCAACGAAGTAATTACAGAAAAACTATGGACATGTTCCACGAGATGCTTAAAAATACATCAGCTTTAATTAATGAATATACCATGCATGTTCCAAATGGACGGGCAACTCCATTAAATAAGGAACTTCTGTGACAGCTACTTCTCTGATAGTTACCATATATGCAGACCTCCCCATGGGAGACAACTGATACATGCTGTAGAATTTACAGATGGCTCTATAGCAATACCATTCTCTTTTCTTTCCAATGATATTGGCTGATATTTATGCTGTCTTTAATGTTTTTACCACTGTATATCTCTTTGTTATAATGAATTTAAGCAAGGAAGAAGCATCTTAATTTATTTATTATATTACAGTTCTTAGAATATAGTGGAATCTCTGTTAATTATTGCTGCTGTTGTTGCAAAGTACAGGAACCAGTTCAGGAACATTGGCATGAAACTCTACTATCAGGAATTCTTTAATGTAATTCTAAGTCAGTTTAAATATACAGTACTGTACAAAGTTTTAGGCAGTTGTGAAAAAAAGCTGTAAAGGATGCTTTCAAAAATATATATTGTAATTGTTTATGTTTATCAATTTACAAAAAGCAGAGTGCGCAAACATAAGAGAAATTCAAATCAAATCAATATTTGGTGCGACCACGCTTTGCCTTCAAAACAGCATCAATTTTTCTAGGTACACTTGCACACAGTTTTTGAAGGAACTCAGCAGGTAGGTTGTTCCAAACATCTTGGAGAAATAACCACAGATCTCCTGTGGGTGTAGGCTGCCTCAAATCCTTCTGTCTCTTCATGTAATCCCAGACAGACTCGATGATGTTGACATCAGGGCTCTGTGGGGGCCAAACCATCACTTCCAGGACTCCTTGTTCTTCTTTACGCTGAAGATAGTTCTTAATGACATTGGCTGTATGTTTGGGGTCATTGTCCTGCTGCAGAATAAATTTGGGGCCAATCACATGCCTCCCTGATGGTATGGCATGATGGATAAGTATCTGCCTGTATTTCTCAGCATTGAGGACACCATTGATCCTGACCAAATCTCCAACTCCATTTGCAGAAATGCAGCCCCAAACCTGCAAGGAACCTCCACCATGCTTCACTGTTGCCTGCAGACATTCATTATACCACTTTCCAGCCCTTCAGCAAACAAACTGCCTCCTGCTACAGCCAAATATTTCAAATTTGGACTCATCAGTCCAGAGCACCTGCTGCCATTTTTCTTTACCCCAGTTCCTGTGTTTTCATGCATAGTTGAGTTGCTTAGCTTGGTTTCCACATCGGAGGTATGGCTTTTTGGGCGCAATTCTTCCATGAAGACCACTGCTGGCCAGACTTCTCCAGACAGTAGATGGGTGTACCTGAGTCCCACTCATTTCCCCCAGTCCTGTGCTGATGGCACTGCTGGACATCTTCCAATGTCGAAGGGAAGTAAGCATGATGTGTCTTTCATCTGCTGCATTAAGTTTCCTTGGCCGACCACTGCGTCTACAGTCCTCAGCGTTGCCCGTTACTTTGTGCTTCTTCAAAAGAGCTTGAACACATCTTGAAACCCCAGTCTCCTTTGAAATTTTTGTCTGGGAGAGACCTTGCTGATGCAATGTAACTACCTTGTGTCTTGTTGCTGTGCTCAGTCTTGCCATGGTGAATGACCTGTGACCTGAAACTCTCTTCCACAACCTCCTTAGTAGCCAAGTTTGGCTGTTCTTCACCCAGTTTTAAGCCTACACAGCTGTTTCTGTTTCAGTTAATGACTGTGTTTCAACCTACATATGAAATTGATGATCATTAGCACCTGCTTGGTATAATTGGTTAATCATACACCTGACTCTAATCCTACAAGATCCCTGACTTTGTGCAAGTATACAAAGTCTGCAAGTGTAAGAATTGATGCTGGTTTGAAGCCAAAGGGTAGTCACACCAAATATTGATTTGATTTAGCTTTTTCTTCTGTTCCTTCACTTTGCATTTTGTAAAGTGATAAACAATTACAATATATATTTTTGAAAGCGTTCTTAGTTTACAGCATTTTTTCACACCTGCCTAAAGCTTTTGCACAGTACTGTGTGTGTGTGTGTATCAAAACATGGTTCAATATAACTGCATTTGACACTGCAATTCCAAATCATGTCTTTTTAGAAGCAGATCCTACTGAATTTGGTACAGCTTACTTTTAAGGGATCTCAGCTTCAATAGTTTTGACATATTTGCACTCAGAAACTCTTAAGCAGATCCAAGTTTCTGTCCATCTTCACTGAGGTTATTCATACCTGTAAATCAAGGAATAATCCCCAAATCCATGAAATGATGCAAATCCAGGCTCTTGGGCACCCTTTCTGCATTTCATTGAATATTACTTCTTCCATGATTGGCACTTCATCAAAATACCTTCTCAAACGTTCTCTCCAATTGCTTTCTTAATTTCCCTCAAAAATATAGCTTGAAAGAACAAAAGCTGACAATTCCCAGATGCAGTTAAATTTTAAAACTGGCCAAAATCATTTGGGGCTTTGTAGTTGAGTTTACAGTGCAGTGTACAAACTAGATTTTTGTTTTGTCAAAAGCAGAAACTGTAGCAACAGGCAAAGAATATCTTATTTTTGAGCCTTGCCAGGGTTATTATTGGCCAAAGGCTTTTAAGGCAGCACTGCCACTTGGAAGAGGGGACTTGCTATTTGACTTTGTGCTCTCTGGACTGCATTGCTTCCCCCCTTTTTCTTAGTTAAGAGGCTTGCTTTGCCACTCTCTGTTCCAGTGGGAATTGCTAATTGTCAGAGGGAATAAGTTTTCTACCATAGTGGCCAACTTGCTATTTTTGTGTAGCAAACCTCAGTGAATAGTCTGAAGTGAAGACTGCTTAGAAACCAAATCTACATAGGATTGAATTAGAAATAGGCAAGGTCACTCACCTGTTTATTAAAGTCTCATTTAAAACTTACCTGCAGGCCAGTTCTAGCCAACTATTATTATTATTATCATCCCTTTTTTATATATATAACTCAAGGTGGTGAACTTACCTAATGCTCCTGCCTCCTATTTTCCCCACAACAGCAACCCCTTGAGGTGGATGGGGCTGAAAGAGAGTGACTGGCCCAAAGTCACCCAGCCAGCTTTCATGCCTAAGGCAGGCCTAGAACTCACCGTCTCCTGATTTCTAGGCCAGCACTGTAACTACTACACCAAAGTGGCTCTCTAGACCCTCTCCATCATATGCTCATGCCTGCAACCAAGTATATGCATGTATTAACACCTGCATCAGTGACTGGCAGAAGGGATAGAGAACATTCTGATACAACACAGACAAACCTTAAACCATTTGTATTACTTCTAATTCTTTTAGCTGTACCTATGCATACATCTGAATGCATAGTTTTGTAGTGACAAGAATCATTCCTGCACTGAGTAGCAGATCAGACTCAATAACTTAAATGACCCCTTCAGGCCTAATTCTACAGCAGCTATATGGATAGGGCAGTTCTTTATTTGCATATTCATTTCCAATTTTTATAAAGTCCATATTTCAATTCATTCAGTGCTTCTTTTTACTAATAGAAATATTTAAATCATTCCTGATCTGATTAACAGCATTTAGATAAAACTGAATAATGTTGCTATATAAACTTTTTATGTGCTCTTGGAACACAATGGGCCCTTGCTTGAATGGATCTTGACTGGTTAAAATTCTGTTGCTATTTGCATCATTACCCAAATAAGACAGTTTATATCATTTGATTGATGCCATTATGCTAATGACATAATTTTCACTAAAATGAAGTAGGGGGCTTTCAGGAATAATGAACACCTGCCACTGGTCATTCTGTTAAATTTGTTTTGACCGTACAGTATACATTTGTGGCCACCACACTTCAAAAAGTTTTTACAAAGGTGAAGAAGATACAGAAAAGGGACACCACCAAGTGATGACATTACTGGAGCCCTGTAAGAAAAGGTCCCTTGTGGCTTGAAAAAAAAGGCAAAAACAGAAGAACTTTATAAAGGAATATAAAATTATGCAAGCTGTGTCCTATAATACTAACAGATTCAGGAAAACATTTCATATGACTCTTATTTAAGCTATGGAATTCTCTGTCATAAGTTACATTGATAGCAACTACTGTGGAAACATTCCAAAAGATCTAGCAATAAAAAATAAATTCTAGTTCTGATCAATAGGTTGGCTACAGATTTTACTGGAAACAGCTTCCTGATATATATCTGATCTGTTCACCTCATTATATATATCTGATCCATCCGCCCCCTTATAAATAGCTACTCTTTCACTGCAAAAAGGCCATGGCCGTTTGCTAAGGCTGTTGCTTAGCTTGAGAATGAAAGGTGAGCAACTCCAGTCCCCAAAAGAAAATAGTATGGCAAGCTCATTAAATAGATATAAAGTGGGGGGGTTGGCACATAGTAGGAACATAATTCATTTTTTAAAGAAAATTCTATAATGTAAATCCCAAAGAGAATGGAAGAAAGTTACAAACTTTTTGTCTGCATTGAAGACCGTGGCTCTGGAAAATTGGGCTTTGCCAAAAACACTGGAAATCCTTGGTGCCATAAAAAATGGTATCTAACCAGAATGCCTATCTTCTCATAGCATTCTTTTGGCAGGCAGCTTCTTCACTTAAAAAATTAATGATTCTTCTATTCATGTCAACATGCTGTATAACTGATTCCTTGTGAAATACAGGCTCCACTTAATAGACCTATTAAACAGTCCTCTGTGACTCCAGTTATTTTAAGTAATTACATGGTGGAAGTGGAAAATACCTCTCATCTTTCCCTGTCAGCACGATTTCTAATTTTGTCACAGTCTTGTAACAAGTCTCTCAGGAGAAACAAAATATTGATGTAAAAAATCCACATGAGTTCCTTTCTTTAGGGTATTATTGAACATCTGTGAGAAGCTTTATTAAAGTTTCAGTAAGAGATACAGTTTTAAAAACTTCCTCTAATTTTAATTTGCCTATTCAAAAGTCACACTATAAGAAAGCAAGCCTGAATAAACAGAAAAAACAGAAAAGTGGTTCAGCAAATGTACATACAAAGGCTCTCTTTAAAGATGTCATGTCATTTTAAGCCATAAGCCATGGTCTACAATCTACATTACTTGGTACACATAACCCAAAACCAAACTATAGCTCACTCGTAGAACCAATGTTCCTTCTAATTTCTGGCATGCCATATACAGGGGAAAAAAATGGTTTTGTGCAGCTTTTCCCAAACTGAGTACAAATTTGGGTGCTACAATATAAATATACAAGTAAATTGCAAATGCCTGTAATAGCAACATGTTAAAATGTTCATATGTTTCTAGATTAAAGTATAGAAACTAACTATACACATGTAAAATAGCATGTAACATACAAACTTAAAAGTTGGGCCTTCAAGTCATTTTTGACTGTTGACAACTGCCCCCTGCAGTTTTCTTGGCAACATTTTCAGAAGTGGCTTACCAGTGCCTTCTTCCTAGGGCTGAGAGAGAGGGAGGTACCTAAGGCAGGACTAGAACTCAGTCTCCCAGTTTCTAGCCTGATTCCTTAACCGCTACACCACACTGGCTGTACATGTACATGTTTATGGATTATAAACTCATTAATCACTGGTAACTAATAATTGCAATCAAATATGTCCTTCAGACACTCACTCGCACCCTGGTTACTTGATAGCTTGACTGTTGCAATGTGCTCTTTGTGGGACTGCTCCTGAAGACCACCCAGAAGCTTCAGCTGGTCCAGAATGCATTGGCACAGATAGGGATGGGCATGCCTCAGTATGCCCATGTAACACCTTTGCTTTGTGAGCTGCACTGGTTGCCACTTTGTTTCTGGGTGCAATGCAATGTGCTGGTTGTTATCTATGAAGCCCTACGTGGCATAGGGCCTGATTACTTGAGGGACTAGCTGTCTCCCATAGTATCTGCCTGGCTGATTCAATCTGATAGGGTTGGCATGCTCTGGGTTCCTTCAATTAAACAGTGCCATTTTTTGGGACCCCAGAAGTGCACCTCTGTAACAGCACCTGCCCTCTACAATGAGGTTTCCCCCAAGATCCAGATAGCCCCCACACTACTGGTGCTTGAAGGGGTTTGAAGATGTAGCTGTTCTCCCAGGCCTTTAGAGGTAAGTGAAGCCCCCTTGGATTCTTTTCCATTCCAGTCTGGTTCTGTCATCTTGCTATATTTATCTATTATTTTTATTTTTGATTGTATTTTTTAAAATGTTTTTTTACTTGTGAGCCACCTAGCGTTGTTGGGAGTCATGTGGCATACAAGTTTAATAACAAATATTTTGTAAACATTTAAACAAAAAAATTTTTTTTGGAATTTGATATTGTGATGAAACGGTTTAAGAGAAACATTACACAAAAAAGCCCTTAGCGTCCCCCTTTCATTTTTTTCCCCATTCTTTTTTGGATGTTTGATAAACATTAAAAATTGAAATGTTTATAAAGTTAACAACGATCATGGACCTTCTGCTGCCCAAAACTCAACAGATATTAAATCTTTTTTGGATGGAGGAGGGGACGCTCCTTTGTGCACAGGAGGCTCTGAGGCCACACCAGTTGTGTCTCCAGCTGGGCATGATCCAGAGCAGGATGGCTGCCTGCAGCCCTGGGCAAAAGGTACCTTCCCCAGGAGCTCCTGCTCAAGTCTGTCCCACAGCAGCACTGAGTGACCTGCACTGCTTGACTTAAGCCGAGATGGTGGCATGTGCAGGACTCCTCACAAGTTGCAACTTGCAAGCCTGGAGTTTTATGATGCCTAAATGTATTATTATTTTGAGGTAATTTAATTTTGTGTGCACTTGATTTTTTGTACCATGTGTGCAGGTTTGAGAGTAGAGGGAACATATAAGGTACACTTTGCATATAGAAAGTCCCAGGTTCATTCTTAGCATCTCCAAAGAGTTATTAAAACTCCTGCCTGAAATGCCAAGAACCCCTGCCAGGCAGAGCAGTGGCCTGATAAAAATACAGCTTCTCTTTTTAAGTTTTTAAATCATCAACAGGCTTGTCATATAATAAAAAGTACACCTAATGAAATGGTCTCTTTAGGGTTCTCAGCACCACACCTTACCCCTCCCCCTGGCAAACTTCCCACATTGCAGGCTGTAACAAGCTCATAAAACATGTCTGAACAGTCATACAAGGTAGTCCCAAAGTGCTTTCTCCCTTGATGTGGGCTTCAGTGAATTGATTTTGACTTAATGCTTTCAGACTCCATTTAAATGTATCTATTACTGACTTAGTTGTTGCTACTTCATAGTTCCTTCCAAGGCAAACACATGACTAGCTTTAATTTTATAGAGATTAAAAGTCGCTTTTAATTTATACAAAATGCCCATTCATTCAGCTCAGATTTGTCTACACTGAGGTGGGCAGATCTGGGGCTTGCAGGATCTACAATTTTTTTTTCTGGCATCCCAGGAGCTACAGCTGGGGCCTGATGCCAAGAAACGCATTAAGTATTAAAGAATTTAGAGTGTAAGAAAAGGATTGGTACAAAAGGAAAAGTGACCACCTTCCTTGGCCCCATTCCATAGCATGGTGTCGAACCAAGTAAAGATGATGTGACAAGCTCTGATATACAATTGCATGCATGAGTATAAGCAAATCATACCCTTCACTGAAACCCTAAGTAAACAGGAGTTGATACAATCTCTCCATACTACAAGTTAAACATTTCATGCAGCAAATCTGAATTCATACTTACAATTTACATGCAATTGTGTATGAATTTAAAATAAGAAAACAATAGCAGGCACAGAAGTTTGGCCAGCTGATTTAATCTTTTTTTTTTTTTTTCTTAAGAGTAAAGTTAATAAGCCCTTGGAATGTGATTGACTCATTAGATTTAAATTACCCAGGCAAGACAATTCCATAAGTGAAAAAAATAGGCTCTCGGGTTGTATTGATCTTTCTACTTTCAGCAACCATGGGCAGCTCTGTGCCTTAGCATTTGAAAGTAAAGATAATGCACTCTTACAAAGCAGGGGAATATTATTTTTAAAAATCTGTAACTTTTCCAGGTAACATTTGCAGCTGTGAGAAGCATTAAAAAATGGAAATTACATGGAATTGTTGAAGTCAAGACATGATGTCAAATATCAAGAAAAATCTCTGCTACAACCTCCCCCCAGTAGGTCAGATCTGCATTACAGAACTCACAAATCACTGCAAATTTAGCTGGCATTGGAATATTGGTCCAGACTACAGTACAATATGGCTTATATAACCACAATCTGCAATCTGTGATAATTGTCAAAAGGAAATCTTTTCTCCAAACTTCTTACATACATAGTCCATGTATGTAAAATAAAACCTTGATAAACCTGAAATGTTTTAGACATTAGAAGCACTTTCCACTGATAAACCAAAATTAAACTGTATTGTCGAAGGCTTTCAGGGCCGGCATACGATGGCTGGTGTGGGTCTTCCGGGCTGTGTGGCCGTGTTCTTGAAGTTTTGTTTCCTAACGTTTCGCCAGCACCTGTGACCGGCATCTTCAGAGTGCAGGAACACAGACAGGAGCAGTTCTCTCTGTGCCCAGGGTGATGTGGCCCTTTTTGTGGGTATTTATAGAGACCTGGGGGGGGGGGAAGGGGGGGTTGGGTTACCGAGTGGCTGCTTGTTTTGGTGTCAGAATCTGTGTGTATCTTCCTGGGGATTAGGCAGGGTTTTTTCTTCTATTGAATTGTTAACGAGGGGCTGCTGGGGGTGATTAGCAAGTTCATTGTGTGAACTGTTCACATGTCCTGGTGGTTGAGCTGAGTTCATTGACCTTTTGCAGGCTGTATTTTTCAGGATTGGTAGCCAGGTTTTGTTGATTTTTAGACTCTCCTCTTTTTTATTGAAACTGTGCTGGTGTTTGTGAATCTCAATGGCTTCCCGGTATAGCCTGGTATAGTGGCTGTTGGGATTGTCCAGTATCTCTGTGTTTTCAAATAGGATTTTGTGTCCAGTGTGCTTGAGAGCATGTTCAGCTACTGCAGATTTTTCTGGTTGCTGTAGTCTGCAGTGTCTTTCATGTTCTTTTATCCTGGTATGGATGCTGCGTTTTGTGGTCCCGATGTATACTTGCCCGCAACTGCATGGTATGCGGTATACTCCTGCGGCGGTGAGGGGATCGCTTTTGTCTTTTGCTGATTTTAGCACAAGTGCTGGCGAAACGTTAGGAAACAAAACTTCCAGAACACGGCCACCAGCCTGGAAGACCCACACCAGCCAAAATTAAACTCTTCATTCACAGCCACACAAGATTCATTTGGAGAAAAAAAACAGTGAAACATTTGAAGAAAACCTTCCCAACTGTTAAGCTTCCAGGCAACTCTATTATATTTGGGGTTCTGTGGCAACCAGTGCCACAGTAACTGCTGTCCACGTGACAGCAAAAATGGATTCAACTAAATGTCCCAAAGCCAATGAAGAAGTTGAAAAACAAGTGGATATTTCAGTAGGATTATGATCTGAAACCTACCTAATTATGTAATATTTACAGGAATGAAAGATAAAGATTTTTAAGTCCCCAGACTTGAACATAATTCAAAATCTGGGTGATATCTCAAACATGCAGGGCATGCAAAGAGACCTAAGAATATTTTGGAGCTAGATGAGTTCTGCAAGGAATAGTAAGGAAGAAATACCAGAAGAATAGTTTACTTTTAGCTGGAACAGGAAATGTTTGGAAGCTGGGTTTTTTGCCAAAGGTTGTTTGCTCATGCCGGCACAAAATTTCCTGAGCCAGATGGGGGTATGTGGATTAGAAGAGAACACTGCTTTCAATTTTAACAACTGAAGTACAAAGACACTATCTAGCACTCCAATTTTTACCATGATTTGTCAAGTTTGACTTTAAAGATGGAATGATAAATTTATGGTTGAGACTGACAAAGATAAAGACAAGTTCATCCAAGAGATGGATGGTTGTGTCCTGAGACAGATACAAGCGAATCAAAACCAGAAGTCTGCATTCATAATACTGATCTCAATTTAAGAGCCAGTCAACAGAACCAAATGCTTCTGCTTCGCATATAGTTGCCTTCCCCAATCTCGTTTTATCCCAATATATTAGACTAATATCTCAAACTCCATTCTTCATGATCCATAGCACCAGACGATCTGTACAATAGCCATTTCATGCCTGTTCCAATGGGAGCAAGTGGATGGCACTAACTGATAAATTAACATTCCATTTATTTTTGTTACAAATGTTTTTGAACCAGCAAACTCCTATGAATGCGATAGAGTTGCTCACAAGCAGCTTTAAACTATAAAGAGTCACTTCCTAGGGAGATGGGCAGTGACCAAATTTGAAATATTAATTGAATAAAATAAATACTTGATTTGGGGATAAACAAAGCAGTTTTCTCCTAAAAATAGTTTTTCCAGTGTAAAATCCATTGCTATTTCCCTTACTAACAGTTTTGATGAACAAGCACCTTTATTTTTAAGGATTGATTTTAAAAAAACCACTTTAACTGCTGGATCTGCAGATGATTTCAAAAACAGGTAGCCCTTGCTTAACAACCCTAATTGGGACCAGCAACACCATCACTAAGTGAAGTGGTCATTAAGCGAAACTTCATGTGTTTGCCCTGCTAAGCAACAGCAGTCCCAGCAGCGGTTGTTAAATGAATCACCTGGAGTCATTAAGCGAGACAATATATGACCACAACTTGCAACCTCCTGCCAGCTTCCCCACTGACTGCTTGTCAGGAGGTGTCTGGGAAGGTTGTAAATGGCAATTGGAGGATGCTTAGCCCATCATAAATGCGCAATGGTTACTGAGCACCCAAATTGTGATCACGTGACTGCAGGGATGCTGTGACAGTTGTAAGCATGAGGACCAGTTATAATTCACTTTTTTCAGTGTCGTATCTTCAAACAGTAGCTAAATGAATGGTCGTTAAGTGAGGACTACCTGTAGTCAGTCTTAGCAGTGCTATATTCAGTTTCACTGGCTCTACAGGCAAAACCTAAAACTGAAAACATCTGGGGCACAGTGTGAGAATTACATTTTTCAGTCAGGCAAGACAGGGAATTACATTACTGCTTTTCAGCAGAATATAATCACTGGGTATGAAGTAGTCATGATTCATACCTCTGCCATACTGAAAAGCAGTACGGAAGAACCAAAGTAACTGCCCAGACCAAAACCCTTTTCCCCATCCATATATGGCATCCACATAAATTTGCAAAACTATTTGCAAGATAGTTTTGCAAATTTATATGGATGCCAGCTTGCCCAAATTTCATATCCAGTTGCCTAAATAAGAGAGTACAAAATGGATCTTTTAACTTGGTTTAATCTTTTGACTTCCTGATGCTAGAAATGTGCCAGTGACTTCAGACTCTATTCAGTTCAACAAACCAATACACTGATTGGATATAAATCTACTTTCTATGTTCCTGGAATTCTCCTGCCCCCTCTCCCCCTGCAACTTTGCTTTAAGGACACCCTTCCAGGGAAAATTCTGCACTTGGTCACAGGCATTTAGTTCAGCCAACAGCACAATGTACTAATTTCTAAGCTTGACTCACACAAGCGCATAGTCTGCCATATATCTTTACATGCTGCTGCACATAAAAGGAAACCTCATGTTTGAAGTGTTTTTATTCCTGAAAGGCAATAATCAGTTTCCAAACAGAGACAAAGCCAAACTGATGTCTATCCTAAACTGATAAAGAAGGCAAAAAAGTCAACATTGCCATTTTGATTGGTAGAACATAAGGATAAAAAAGGTTTTCTTCCTGACCAATGTTGGGTATTTTTCTTTTGAAGGGAAAACCTTTACTGCAGATAATTATCATTTCAGTCCAGTTATATACTCAATGAATAGCAAAACACAAAACACATGAAAGCTGAACAAAGCATTTCAGATATCAGATGACATGCTGGAGCAATAGCTGCCAATACCCTTTGACATCCGCTGAAAAAACTTTCCATAGTTTTCAGAGCCCATAGTCACAGGCCTCAGGACTATTCTTCAAATATTGCTCAAGGAAGCCCTTACAGATTTGAGGATCGGTTATCGTAGCCTGAACAGCCAGATCTAGCTTCATCACATCAACCCAGCATTTTAACATTGGAGTATGGTCCAAACATCTGTAAAAGAACAGAAAAAGATTTGAGGTAACAGTGAAACTTTGAGGAAACTGTTTTTGGTCATGCTGCCATTAAGGTAGGGTTCAGTAGCATACCCATACTACATAATACAGAAGGGATCCCGGTTCAATGTCCAAATAAAATTGGGAAAGACCTGTGTCTGAAATCCCATCCTCATTAATCAGGGTGGAGAATGTATTGAATAAGATGGCTCAAGACACTTTTTTACATTCCTAAGTGTATATGGAAAGAAATATGGTTCTAAATTTTTGTTGTGTTTGGCCTCCTCCTTAAGGAAAGTGCTACAGATACAGCCAGATAGCTGCAGTTTAGATCAAATGCATTATTTCATTACTTCCAAATTCTATCAGTTCAAATTATAAGGGTTTTCCAGCATATATAACAAGTCAAAATGATTGACTTCCCAAACTTTCAAAGGAGTATCTGAAAAAGCATTGCTGACAATGACCATATGGTAGGAATTACAGTGTTAAAATAATCTAGCCCAAGCTTTCTACTTCCATCTGTGAGCCAGAGGACCAGAGGTCTCTGGTTTGAAACTGTCTCAATATTCTTGTTTGTTCCAAAGCTACAGTACTGTGCAAAGGTTTTAGGCAGGTGTGAAAAAATGCTGTAAAGTAAGAATGCTTTCAAAAATATATATTGTAATTGTTTATGTTTATCAATTTACAAAATGCAAAGTAAGCAAACAAGAAAAATCTAAATCAAACCAATATTTGGTGTGACTCCCCTTTGCCTTCAAAACAGCATCAATTTTTCTAGGTACACTTGCACATAGTTTTTGAAGGAACTCAGCAGGTAGGTTGTTCCAAACATCTTGGAGAAATAACCACAGATCTCCTGTGGGTGTAGGCTGCCTCAAATCCTTCTGTCTCTTCATGTAATCCCAGACAGACTTGATGATGTTGACATCAGGGCTCTGTGGGGGCCAAACCATCACTTCCAGGACTCCTTGTTCTTCTTTACGCTGAAGATAGTTCTTAATGACATTGGCTGTATGTTTGGGGTCGTTGTCCTGCTGCAGAATAAATTTGGGGCCAATCACATGCCTCCCTGATGGTATGGCATGATGGATAAGTATCTGCCTGTATTTCTCAGCCTTGAGGACACCATTGATCCTGACCAAATCTCCAACTCCATTTGCAGAAATGCAGCCCCAAACCTGCAAGGAACCTCCACCATGCTTCACTGTTGCCTGCA
Source organism: Python bivittatus (assembly GCF_059951505.1). Lineage (NCBI taxonomy): Eukaryota > Metazoa > Chordata > Lepidosauria > Squamata > Pythonidae > Python > Python bivittatus. The sequence continues at coordinate 47,783,658 of NW_028277125.1, read as the reverse complement.
GACACTCATTGTACTGCTCTCCAGCCCTTCAGCGAACAAACTGCCTCCTGCTACAGCCAAATATTTCAAATCTGGACTCATCAGTCCAGAGCACCTACTGCCATTTTTCTTTACCCCAGTTCCTATTTTTTCATGCATAGTTGAGTTGCTTAGCCTGGTTTCCACATCGGAGGTATGGCTTTTTGGCCGCAATTCTTCCATGAAGACCACTTCTGGCCAGATCTCTCCAGACAGTAGATGAGTATATCTGGGTCCCACTCATTTCCCCCAGTCCTGTGCTGATGGCACTGCTGGACATCTTCCAATGTCGAAGGGAAATAAACATGATGTGTCTTTCACCTGCTGCATTAAGTTTCCTTGGCCAACCACTGCGTCTACAGTCCTCAGCGTTGCCCGTTACTTTGTGCTTCTTCAAAAGAGCTTGAACAGCACATCTTGAAACCCCAGTCTGCTTTGAAATTTTTGTCTGGGAGAGATCTTGCTGATGCAGTATAACTACCTTGCATCTTCTTGTTGTGCTCAGTCTTGCCATGGTGAATGACCTATGACCTGAAACTGTCTTCTACAACCTCACCTTAGTAGCCAAGTTTGGCTGTTCCTCACCCAGTTTTAAGCCTCCTATGCAGCTGTTTCTGTTTCAGTTAATGACTGTGTTTCAACCTACATATGAAATTGATGATCATTAGCACCTGCTTGGTATAATTGGTTAATCGTACACCTGACTCTAATCCTAACAAGATCCCTGACTTTGTGCAAGTGTACAAAGTGTGCAAGTGTAAAAATTGATGTTGGTTTGGGTAGTCACACCAAATATTGATTTGATTTAGATTTCTCTTCTGTTTGCTCACTTTGCATTTTGTAAATTGATAAATATAAATAATTACAATATATATTTTTGAAAGCATTACTTTACAGCATTTTTTCACACCTGGCTAAAACTTTTGCAGAATACTGTATTAATTTCTGATTTACTAACTCAGAAGAGCAGAATGGCAAGAGACTCATTTAAATCTTACCTAATTCAAAGTATGAACATGGGCATTATCTGTCATGGGGGGAAAAAAATGATAGTCCAAACTGAACAGGCTAATTCTAGTTCAGAAAAATGTATCTCATTTACTTCCTTGAGACAGCAAAGGTAGAAGAGTAATGGACACATTCAAAACAGAAAAAAAGCATGATTCTCCTATTCTCTTTTGCCTAATGACATCACTTCCATGTAAATTATAAATAAAACAAATGGGGCTAGTACAGCTTTCCTGGCAATGATATCCCAAAAGTAACCAGGCACTAGATTTAAGAGCAAAAAGTATAAAAGATTCAAAGCACTTACTCAAGTAACTGGAAGGCCTCCATCCGTTCAAACCATGGCCAGATTAGATAATCAATCATGGATACTGAATTTCCACCAAAGAACTTAGTTTTGTGCTTTCCAAGAATCTAAGAAACAGGAAGATGTGGCATTTCTAAATAAAATGCTAGGCCTGACACAATACTTACAAAACTGGGTAGGGAAATATAAGAAAGATTTTAAAAAATGGTTCGTTACAATTCTTATTCTGGATCGTATGCAAATTGATGTATTTATTTAAATTATTTCCATGCTACCCAATCATGTTAATTCTGGTTGGTATAGAAAAAAAATAAATCCAGATTTTAAGAAATGCAACAGACACAGAGGTGTTAGTTCCATAACAGATTCCTTTCCCCAAAACCCAAAATCTGTTCTGTAAAAATAAACTATTGGAGTTAAAACTAGAACATATGGGACTGTTACAATAAGAATAAAATGAGCTTTTAAAGAAGTTATGAGGGAAAAAATCTTAGAATTGCTTATAAGCAGAAGTAATTATAAAAGTGAAACGAAGTGGAAACAGAAGGTAGAAAGTGGAAAGGGACCTAGGCAGGAATTATTCTGCCTCTGTAATACTTAGGATCTCTCTTATCCAAAAGCAGGACCACCACCTGAAACAATCTTACAAATTAGGAGTATGAAGACATTTTCACTGCAAACAATATCAAGCATGGAACTTCATGAGGCTCAAGCTCTGATCAATTCAAGCAGCTGGTTCTTGGAAGTGTTTTGAGTTCAGATCAGCTGTGTTTCAAATTCAAAAATTTCCCAAAGCTTCAAGAATGCCTGAAATAACTCACTTTGCAAAGCGAGTTTCATGAAATTTTGCCAAGTCTTGCACTCAAACTGGTTTGAAACAAAATGTTTTGCACACCCCTACTACAAATTTACTTCCACTGCTAACAGTCTGCATAGACTTTACTTTCTCCATGCGCAAGTCTAAGTTATCAGGGATGTTCCATCTCCTTTAGAATGATTTAAATTTTAGGGTTTTTAAAAATATATGTTAATGCACCAGTAAGACTTAATTCTTATTTATACTATTTTGTTAACAGGGCAGAATATGGACAGAAATGAAGGCATTGATTAGTAAAGAGAGCTAGCAGAAGAAACAGCCTCAGAAGTATGTTTTCCTACATAAAGAGTAGATGTACTGCTTTCTTGTCTGTCTCTCTTCAGAAAATTGAACTGCACATCACAGTAAACCAAATGTATTTTAACCATGGTTTGTGTTGTGTCAAAATGGCAATTTGGCTTACTCTGAAGTATCTTTCTGGTCATTGAAAGATAGAGTTGGCAGGAAGGGGTTATCTCTAACTATTCTAATGAGAAAGCATAAGTTAAAAATTTCTTCCTGTCCTATGGAAAAAACTTCTCCCACCAGTTGCGTGTAGATTTCAGCTGAATGTAGTTCAACTCCTTCTTTTCTGAATAATTCATTAGTATTCTAACAGATAACAAATATAGTAGTTAATAACATGACCTTTGTTTGCTTAAAGTCTTTTATTTAGCCTCCTTTCAAAAGGAAACACTATCAGTTCCAACTTTTAATGACCAGAAAAGTACTTTTTGGTAAACCCAACAACCATTCCAGTTATTGAAAAGAGAGCTCCCAGGAAAGGGGTATGCCATACCACTATTCCCAAGGAGGAGGAGTAGAAATTAAAACACTCTCTGTATCAATCACCATGCAACCAAAGGCTAGATCTGCAGAGCTAAACTTGCCTATCTTATAAAGTTTAATTAATATAGGTGGTACCATCCAAGTCACTGCCATTATTGGGAGCCCTGATGTTTGAACTGTTATTGTACCTGCACCCCTAATCAAGTGGAGCATGATGCAAGAGGGAGGTTTCTTGCTGGCTGAGTATGGCAGAGCAATGCCTTCCCTAAGCTACCTGCTGATAGTGGATTGTGTAATTCATCTGTCCAGGTGTCCTGTCATCTAGGCTATAGACAATTACCTGTCTAGGGTATGCTTGAGGTATATTCTTAATACTGTGTGCACATTTAACTTGTACCAGGTTCATTCTGTAGAAAGGAAGGGGACTGGATAGAAATCAGGGGATATAATCTTTTGTGTTCAGTAGAATTGAGAATTCTTCTTGGACACAAAACAAAGGTCTGATCTTCACACCACCTTATCTTGATGAAATACGTGCAGATCTCTCACATAGAACACCATTAGTTTGCTAACCTTCCTAGCTGAAGTTAGGAATACCAAAAAGGATGTTAATAGGAATCTGTCCAATACGTTCAAATGGATAAACTGTTAGAATCCTAAAAACTAACAAGTCCATAGGGAGAAACAGTGAATCACTGAGAGTGAGATGAACTTTACATCTCTGCAGAAGCAGCACATGAATTTGGCTTCTGCTAGGATTTCAGGAAGGGAGTCATAAAGTAAGTCCATATCACTGAAGCTTGGGACAATGATGGAAAGACAGCTAAAACGTGATTCCTAGTAATGCTGCTTTGTGGATTCTTTACAGTGCTCTGCCATTCTACATTCTACTGAATCTGTAAGCCCCCTTTCTGTGGAAGCACAGTGGTAAAAACATGTACACCTCTGAGTTCATGCTGGTCTGATTCTCCCTTCTCTTAAAATAAAAATTACTTTTTATAAGTTAGATAAGTCGTAAGACTGTGTCATGTAGCGTCCCTGTAAAAAAAGCAACTTGCCTGGAATAGTCTCAGACATATTCGCCTCCATTGCTAGTCTCAGACAAAACCACATCTACTCAAGTATGAGAATGGCTCCCTCTAGGGGACAGAATCAGGCAACTTCATATAAATTGAAGTTACAGGTAGTCCTCGACTTAGGATGACAATTGGGACCGGAATTTCCATCACTAAGCAATGAGGCAATCCCTCCAGTCCTGGCTGCCGTCATTAACTGATTTCCACAGTTCCTAGGTGAGGCAACTTCCTGCCAACTTCCCACAACCAAAGTCAGTGGGGAAGCCAGCAATAAGTTGCAAGTCCCAGGCCAGCAGGCAGGTAAGTGCCTGCTGCTGGGTGAGGGGGTGCTTGGGAGTGCGGGGGAGGGTCAGGGTGGGTGGGGAGGGTGCATGGGGGTGCACAAGTGGCCAGTGCAGCGTGAGAACAGACCAGTGGGGAGGGTGCATGGGTGGGGGAGATTTATCCCAGCAACTTGCAACCTTCCCTGCCAGCTTCCCCACTGACTTTCTGGGGAATCTGGGAGGGAAGGTTGTATATGGCAATCACATCATTACAGGACACTTGGCAACCGGCCGTAAGTGCAAATGGATAGCCAAGTGCCCAGATCATGATCACATGACCGTGGGGGTGCTGGGATGGCCAAAACTCAAGAGGCCAGTCATAACCACCATCCATTCAGCACTGTCATAACTTTGAACGGTCGCTGAATTAATGTTAAGTCAAGGACTACTTGTATTCAAACAAGACCGGACAGTTTGGTGGCCCTCTATACAAGTGACCCTCTACTATTAGGATCAGACAATAAAAAGCAACATTGTCTTTAAAATGGCTATAACTTATGAGGACAGAATAGAAAAGTTCACCAGTCTAGGCCAATCAGTATACAAGGAATGCAAGGAACTCTCTACTTCATTCTTCTCCAACATCTCATGTCCTCCAGAACTATTGTGCCTACAATTCATAAATCTCCAAGTCAGCACAGTTAACAGGATTCTTAACATATCTGGAAGGCACCACATTGGGGAAGGCTGCTGTAATTCATAATGATGTTTCATTGCTTGCTCTGAAAGAATTAAGGTCATTAACTCTTTACCTCTTCAAGCTTGAGAAGCTTTTCCTGGTACTCATTTTTCAGTGCTGATGTATCTTCCCCATTCTTGATAGCCAGTAAATGCTTGTGACTTATTGGAGGTAGCTAAGTAAATAAAAAATGGTACATTATCAAGGTGTACAAAGGTATAGCATTTTCATTCAAGAAACAAAAGGTTCCTGTGAGAATATAAGAGACAATCTCATTATCATTAGAGAAGACAAATTGTCCTTATAGACAAAAGTGGATCATATGGGTTCCAGATACAGGTAATCCTCAAGTTATAATGGCAATTGAAACCACGATTTCCATCTCTAAGCAATGCGATTGTAAAGTGCAATGTCACATGACCACATTGCTTAGCAATGGCAATCCTTGCAGTCCCCGTTGCTGTCATTAAGCGAGGATTGCGGATCATTAAGTAAGCATCTCCTTGCCACTTCCTGCCGGCTTCCAACAACCAAAGCCAGTGGGGAAGCCAGCAGGAAGTTGCTATTCCCAGGTGGCTTGCAAGCAGGCCAGCAGGCAGGTAAGTGGCTGCTGCCGGGTGGGACAGGGAGCAAGGGGGTGTGCGGGTGGCTGGGGAGGTGCAGCACAAACGTAGCAGGGCTTGGGGTGGCTGCTGCTGGGTGGGAGAGGATGCACAAGTGGCAGAGAAGCATGGTGGAAGAGGATGCGTGAGGGGCAGGGGAGGCTCCCCTACTGACTTTGCTTGTGGAAAGCCAGCAGGGAAGGTCATAAATAGCGATCACATGACCTTGGGACACTGCAACCGTCATAAGTACAAGCCGGTTGCCAAGCACCCACATTGCAATCACGTGACCACGGGAGTGATGGGATGGCTGGAACATAGAGGACTGGTTGTAACCACTACTTCTTCAGTGCCCTCATAACTTTGAATGGTCACTGAATGAGTGGTCATAACCGAGGACTACCTGTATTTACTTAACAACAGCTCCTATAGATAGTCCCAAGATCATAGCTTTGCCATCCTTTTCAATAAGGCAGCATTAATCACATCCAGTATAGCTTAGAGTTATGAAGCATTCAGAACTTAGGAAGAATTTTTTAAAACCATGTACCTTTCATTTACCTTATATGAGATATGAATGATAGTAATGGTTCTCTAAAGTACTCCCTGTTTATTCCTTTGTTCAGATTCAGACTCATCATATTGCATACACTTTACAGGGTAACAAGTTATTCTTCCAAAAGACCTTTTATTAAGCAAACATAGAATTTTCATGGAGTGATCACAAAATCTTGAATGTGTTCTTCAAATGTTTTAGTAAATCATCTAAGGCAGTGTTCCTCAACCTCAGCAACTTTAAGATACGTAGACTTCAGCTCCCAGAATGCTGGCTGGGGAATTCTAGGAGTTGAAGTCCATACATCTTAAAATTGTTGAGGTTGAGAAACACTGATGTAAGGTATCAACACAGACATGGAATGACTAATATTTGGGAAGACAGAAGATGAAACACAAATCCCTCAACTAACAAACTCTTTGCCCTTCACTATACCACTCAGATTGAGGCTGCTCTGAGTCTGGTTCAAAGAGTATAGTTAGATAACAAAATCCTATTTTGCCTCTCCACCTAGAATTCACAAATCTCCCAGAATCACTACAGACCTTTGACCTATTTTCCCAACTTTACCTCATATATTTGTAATAATGCTTCTAATCAAATTTTCACATTTTAGGCTGTATTTCTGCAAGATATCATAGAGAGTACATTATAGCAGAAGAAGCTAGGTTTTGAAGCACTGAGTCCCTCATAATTTAAAGCTTAGATTACCACCTGGCATGTGATTGCATTGCCCAGTTATCTTAAGATGGTTCATTACCTTTCTTCCATGAATGAATTTCTTCTTTTGTAGAATTCATTTTGCCTATTCAAACACATATAAAGCTTCAAGGAAGAAGAAAACCATATTCTCAAGCAGATTTATCAATATATTATCAAAATATCAATCTATTAGTTTTATTCTAATCTTCCACACTAAAATGAATTTTCTGCTATGTTTCAGTAATACCTTGGAGAAATAGTCCAGGAGCATTTTCTGATAAGCTTTTTCATAAGGGTCCACAGGGTACAACTTCTTTTCTGGGTAAGCTTCATCCAAATATTCACAAGTGATTGGAGATTCATAGATCAGCTGACCCTTGCTTGTTTCTAGCACAGGGACCATTCCAAATGGGCTCTTCTCAAAAAACCACTCTGGTTTGTTTTTCAAATTGATATTAACAATTTCATGGCTAAATAGAATGAGATGAAGAAACCACAAGATTAATTCTTTCAACAGTCTGTTACTAAAACAGTCTGTAAAAATGAGGTGGTTCAAAGCTATGACTAGTAATTTCCTACTATATATAGTTTGCAAAATGCGACATGGTAATATAACTCTTGGAAACTGGAAGAGAAGATTTTTAGATTCTGATTTTATGGATGCATTTGTGTGCCTCTATGTAAGGCTGTCTCTGCCCCATCCAACCAGAGCAGTTAGTGCCTGCGGCTTGCATTTGCAGTCTGACACTATATTCTTTTCTTTCTTTCAGTAAGGTTTTGGAACAAGGATTCAGACCGTGCCCACCCTATCGGATCTCATGGGATGGCTACGAGAGTAACCCTCTCTTGAGTTACTTCACAGTAACCTTTCCCTAAAGTCTAATCACCATTTATTAAGGTAATGGTAAAACAAGCTTCATCTTTTGGTAGCACCTAGCTGATCTCAGAAGCTCAACAGGAGCAGTCTTCATTAGTATTAGGTTAAGAAATCACCTGGGAATTTAAAAAACCCACCCTGGAAGAGCAAAGACTAATCACTTTCATTTTTTTTTCAATTCCATCTTTATTATTTTTATAAATAACTCAAGATGGCAAACATAGCTAATATTCCTACTTCCTTCTATTTTCCCCACAACAAAAACCCTGTGAGGTGAGTTGGGCTGAGAGAGAGTGACTGCCCCAAAGTCACCCAGCCAGCTTTCATGCCTAAGGTGGGACTAGAACCTGTCTATGAAGCCACCAGAAGTCAAGCTCATCTCTAGACACCTGACTTTATCAACTTGTATGACATGGAGGACAGTTTAAAAAAAAAAGCATGTCCTATGATTGTCCATACAAAAAACAGCTTACCAATATAATTAAATAGACCATAGGCACATACTGACTCACTATGTAGAAAGAGAGAGGGGACACTATTAAAAATATAACCAAATGCCAAATTGCCTTGGAATCCAAAAAAGGAATGTAACTTAGTCAACTCTATGCCTAAAATACTACATTGCATTCGAAGACCAATACTCTTTAATTAATTTAATTAATTAATAATTAAAAATAATGCAATCAGTTCTGACAAGATGACTTCCAATCAGCAGCAAGAAATCCTGCAAATGGCCAGGAAAACAGCATATGCTGATATGCAGCATAAGATAGGCAATCAGAGCCACAGAAATATTTGTCAGGAATTTACAACAAAGCAACATCCACCTTCCATTAAGTTATCCATCAACTTCCCTATTATATTTTTAAATGGGTTCCCAAGTGAAATCTTTCTGGAGCAGAATCCCCTATTTAACTGAGGAACAAACCTGAAATTGAAAATGTTATTATAGCGTAAAAGAAGGCAGGTAACATGTCTCTTGGAAGACAATTTTTATAAGCCCAAATATGTACCAAATAGCTGCTTAATTTTCAACTAAAAAGAAGTTTGATACTTTTAAACTAAGTCCAAATGAATATAGGAGACAGAGTATCTGATCATACTTGATTCCTTTGGCTTTCAGGACGAGTCGTGTTCTCTGTGCAAAAGGGCAGTAACGCATACTGTAGAGACGGATGACTCCTTCAGGCACTGGCCCTGGAGCAGCGCTTTCTGAAAGACAAGTACAAATCTCCAGTCAGAATTAACAAAAACTAGATTCTATGCTGAAGATAAACAATAAGCCACGCAGAAAATAGGGCATGAAGGAGGATAATGTACAAAAAGGGAAAAAAGGGTAGGAAATAAAGAAGACTCTGGAAACAAGTACTGTCTATATCAGTGTTGTCCAAACTTGGCCACTTTAAGATGAGTGGACTTCAACTCCCAGAATTCGCCAGCCAGCATGGGGAAAGGCTGGCTGGCGAATTCTGGGAGTTGAAGTCCACTCATCTTAAAGTGGCCAAGTTTGGACAACACTGGTCTATATCTTCTTACTATACCTGGTCATTATTGTTATTCATTCCAATAGCTTATTTTATCCAGCCTGTCTTCATACAATATGCTAAGCCTGTGGAATGTGTTTATGGCTCAGTGTATTGTACAAATTCACCCAGTGTGTTTCCTGTTCAGTTCAGTCTGTTGCAGAAATCCAAACAAAGTTAATTCAGTAAACCAAGATTAAAAGTACCCAAACTTCATGTGTTTTATGAGTACAAATATTTACATTTATTTTGTGTCACAATAGAAAGAAATGAGTGCCAAAAATACAAGCATGCTTTTGTTAAGAGTAATCCTTATTGGCCAAATTATAAGCAATTTTGTGCACTCAAGTTTAATATATGTTAACATGTATACAGTAAATATATTAGGGTAAAGGCTGCATATATAAATTTCACTGAATTCAACACAAATTTACAGAAGACATGTTCTGCATATGCATTCTAAAACACATATTTGGCTGTACAATTTTAGAAGTGTAGCACTTTTTATCCTAATAATGATGAAACCCATTCATCTCCTCTGTCCACACAAGACTGCGGATCAGGGGTAACATCCATAACGGCACGATACGCCCCGAAAACCACCACTGCCTGTCATCCCCCAACTCCTGAAAAACGGTAACCAACCGACATCGGAAAGGCCATAGAACAGCCTTTACCGAACCGATGACCATACCAACTCCCACAGCGCTAGAAATTTAGGATTGTCTTAAACCAGCTGAACTACATAAACGTGGTCCTCCCCGAATCAAGGAGCTTTCTCACCTTTTCCTAAGCTTCTAGCGAATTCTCCAGACATCTTTCTTCGTGCCACCAAACAGAAAACGGAACCAGAAGACTATGTCGGAATTCTCCATAAGCCTCCGCCTTTTCTCTCCACCAGCACCTCGACACCGCTTGGCTCCTCCCTCTTCATTACTATGCCCCGCCTCTCTCCGCTGAAGGCAAAAGAGCTCTGACGCGAGGTGGTCGACCTGAAGTAAACAGCTTGGAGGGCACAGCGGATTGATATCTTACTACCGTGGTAAATACTTCTGGCGTAGTAAGCTCTGGGGTACAGGTGCGGCTTAACTGTAAGGCTCTGCGTAAGAGTACAGATTCCATCTACTATGTAAATATACCTTTGTATGTCAAATACAGAAAGTAAAAGGTACAAGAACAGGGCGGTAAATCCTCTACCCATTTTTATTTTCGCTTTACGTGCGTGGGGGCGACTGCATGTCATTTTCTTAGCAGAATTCAAAACATTCCACATCAGGTTAGACTACAGTATAAGTCATGCCGTGTAAACCCCAGTGACCTGCACCTTATCCTAAGCCCAAACCAAACACCGGGCGTTACGATGCAACATGATGTGTAAATCAAGCAACTTGCCTGATGACATAGGTAGATAGGCAACCAAGGCGCTGCATGTGCAACTATCATCAGCAGCTATATTTTAAATGAAAGTATATTGTAGTGTATTGTTTTTTATTCATGCTGCTGATTATTGTGTTAGAATTATTTCTTACCAGTTTGTTTCTGAGCCGGGATCAAAGAGGCAACCAGCAGTTGCATGAAATTAAGCTCTTTATTTTTCACCCAAGAGCAAAAGCAATGACAGCAAGCTGATAGATGGGCGGCTGCGCTTGACCCCCTCCTTTTGGCACAATATATACATTTCATCCAGCTCCTCCTTCAGAATACTACCCCTTACTCAGTCATTCATTTCCCACCTCAGTATCATTCCATATTAGGAACTTCCTTCCTTTCCAGGCCCCTTGACCATTAACTAAACACTTTTTCCCTAGGAAATACCATCCTTGGAATGTACAGCTTCTTATCTACCAAGGTTAGTGAAAAAGGCCTCCAAACTTACAAACTTGAAGGAAACAGGATTCAGAAACCCTTAATAAAAGCCTAAATGTTTCAATACTAAATGTAAGTATATATATATGTGTGTGTGTAAATATTAAATATGAAATATATGTGTATGCAATTATATAAAATCTATCAATTGGATGATTTTTGTTGTTGGGTTTGAGGTTTTTTGGACTCTGGTAATGTGCCCAGAATCTGTGGGGTGGTATACAAATATTTGTGTAAATAAATCAATAAAACTTTTGTCTCATGCATGTCATTTCAAAGTTAAAACCATGCTTTCTGGCTGTGGACACTTAAAATCATGAACAGAAGTAGAGAATAAAAGCAAAAAGATGGTGCACATTCAATCTCCCCTCCTCTCCAAACTCTTGCATTAAAAAGCAAATTAGTAGTAGAAGAAATACACCCCCAAAACAGCTTTTATATCAGTGAAATGCTGATTTTATTGACACACCTCATAACGTACACAATATATTTTAAAGATGTATAACAAATCTGTAACAATAATAAAATAGAAATAAGAGCACATATCTGAGGGTAGGTTTATAAAAGAATTAATGCTTTTTCAGAAAACACCACTCAGCAGTTTTGAAGTATGTTTTCCTCTTATTCCTGGTTTGCAAAGGAACTCAAACCTGGTTGGTTCTAAATTGTAGATCACTGAATTCATTGAGTATTGCACATTGTTGCCAAATAGGGTTTCAAAATATGTTTATCATCAAAAAGATGTTTGCCCTACTCCCACTAATAGCAGCTAAAATTGTCAATACTTTAACAATTTAAACTTGCAACCAGTTTCAAATCTCAGTTTTAGAAAATATTAGCAAAAGAAAACATATCTGAATGTATGGAATTTCCAGATCAAAGGATGACCAAGGTAGATCAGCTTTTCCCAAGCAGGTGCCCACCAGGCCTGTTGGGATTGCAACTCCTAGAATTGCAGGTTGGGAAAAACTATGTTACTGCAAAACATGCTCTAGAAAAGTTGCAGATTCTTTGTGTCATGTTCTCCTGGAATTATTTCCTGCATCATCACCAGATTACTGGAGGAGCACAATTATTTAATCATTTTGGTTCAGCATTTGTTCTGACCATGGAAGACTGAGAGTGGGATCAATTGCAATAAGCCATGGTTTGTTTTATCAAGAAGCATAAACCAACCTATAATTGGCTGGATTCACAGAACATATTAAGCTATTAAACAAAAGAACTTATTTGTGTAAACCATATTTATTAGATTTATTTCCTGCATTTTCCTTCTTGAGCTCAAGGTGGCCTTTCTGTTGTTCCTGTGGTTTGCCTTAGAAGGGAAAACAGGCAGAACTCTTGTTAATTTCACTCATTAATAAAGAAAAAGAAAGAAAGGTCCATCAGTGAACTTGTAATTTTTTTTTTAAATCCAGCATTTCACCAGTCCACCGTGGAGGGAAATAAAGGAAATTCATTGATTCACTTGTCTTCTTTGACCACTACCCTACCATTGGTTTGCTGGTTGCACGTGTGGATAGGAATTGGTGTTTCAGAGCACCATTTATCAGAGATCCAGAAATAACCCATGTAATGAGACCTGCTTCACAAAACATAGCAGGGTTCAAGCTTTAAGTAGACATGTTTCTTTTTTTGGATGCAGACATTCTGAAAATAGCTACGCAGGGCAGAGAGATGTCATCAGAGGAGAGGGGGCATACCAATAGCTCCACAGACTGAGCAACAGAACACAAATATTTCTATATGAAATTATAGAATGACAGAAACTTGGATGGGAGATCATCAAGAAATTCTGGGGCATGGGCAGGGGGAAGGGAAATATGGAAACCATATCCAAGAAAACTACATGGAATGTCCAGGAAACTACCAAGAGGTGATCTGAACTTGAAGGAGACTTGACTTTCATGGGTACGTTATGTAGAAATGAAAAACCCAGCTTCTAATTTATTAGCTTAAAACTTGGACTCTATAAAAATGTTCATGTACAGCAGCACATATGCCCATTTAGGGACAGCTCCATGGAATCCCTAAGCCAAGTATTCCTCTGTTGCTCTCTTTACAGGGAATCTTGGATGAGATTCAATTATCCCATTTAAAAAAAAAAAAATACCCTGGCAGAAAGCACAATGCTTATTTGTTGCTTCTTCTATCTGAAGGGGCCTCTGACCTATCTTCCCAGGTTGCCTGATTCTGTACCTCTGTAACTGAAGATTAATGCTAATCTTGGTGATTGCCACTATTATTTGTATTATATTAATATTATTTATTTTTATTTATTTTTATTTCAAATTTAGATACCACCCATCTCACAAAAAGTGACTCTGGGTGGTTCACAATAAAACAGCAATAAATATTAAAATACAATAAAACAATATAAAATACAGTAAAAATAGAATAAAAACCAAACACATACACATATTATTATTATACATTATAATATTATATTAATATTATATTAATATTATATTATAAATAATATAATAATGTATACATACATTATTATTTTATTGCATTTTATGCCTATCTTTTACTCATATCTATAATTTTAGGTATATGTGTTTCCATGTAGTGTTTTCTGGCCTGAAGGCCATAATAAGAATTTGTTGTAGCATAATGAGCTTTTAACCTGGTCCCTGGCCTGGGGCAAAAAGATATATCTAAGTTTATATGGCAAGGAAAAAAATCAAGAGTTAAATTTAAAATTCTCCAAGATGCAAAGGAATGAGGCGGATTGGGATTGCCTGATTTTAAATTGTATTTTGCAGCCTGCTGCTTAGTTTGGATGAAAGAGTGGTTGCTTTTGAGAAATAAAAGGATATTAGCATCAGAAGGTCACAATCTGAGGTTTGAGTAGCAAGGCTTTTTATGATATGATAAAATTAATGTAGTTTTTAAAAACCAATATGTTAAGAATGCCATATTGAGAGTATGGAATAAATACAAGCCCAGGCAGTGCCAGAAGATGCCTTTGTTAGTTTCAGCATAAGAAGTGCTTTATAGAACACAAACAGCAGGTAAAAAGAAATGGTTAACATATCAAGATACGTTGTTAATTCAGGAACATGGTAAACTTAAAATGAAATCAAGAGGGATTTAGTTTTCAGTAGTTTTCATATATACAATTAAGAGAAAGGTTTAACTTAGACAAAAAGACAACTGCAATTGAATTATATAAGATGGAATTTGAGACTGCATTGTTTATGTTGTACTTGTACAAATTATATACAAATTATGTACAAATTATGAACATGTGATTACCAAAATGTATAAGCTTTTATTGAAATTTGAAATGGAAGAACAAGTTTATAGAGTATCTTATAACACGGGCCAAAATTTCAGTTACCAATTCAATTACCAATGGACCAATGGGAGAAGAAGTGGTTGAAAGGGCTGAAATTTACATTATGTTATAACTTAAAAAAGAACATTTACAAAATGATGTACTGTTGGTATATGACACCATAAAATTATCTAAGATGTATAAAGGTACTTCAAATTTATGTTGGAAATGTGGAAAACATGAAGGGTCATTTTATCATGCATGGTGGACTTGTAAAAAAAGCTAGAAAATTTTGGGTCCAAATACATACAGTGATACAAAGAATTTTGAAGATTTTCAGCTGAAACCAGAATTTTTGTTGTTGTTGACAGTCAACTAGAAAAGACTCATGGAATATTGTTTTTATATCTGGTAACTACTGCGAGATTATTATATGCACAAAGATGGAAAGATTCGGAAATACCTACAATGGAGGAATGGTTGGTGAAGATGACAGAATTTGCAGAAATGGCAAAATTGACTTGTTTGATTAGGGAAAAGACAAGAAGTACATTTATTAGTGACTGCAAACCCTTTATGAAATTTTTGCTGAAAATGGAAAAAAATGAACTGGTGATTTACGGATTTGATGATTAGAAAGAGTAAAATATGGGAAGAAGGGAATCATGATGTAACGTTAAACAAGGGAGAACAGACGATAAATTTGTTTGTAACTGCTGTAAAGAAGATCAGAAGCCACTTTATATTTTTTCTTTTTTTATCTATTCATCGCTTTTCTTTATTCTTTTCTCTTTTTCTTAAATTTGTATTGTTCTTCAATAAAAATTAATAATAAAAAAAGAACCTGGTCCCTGCCCTGGATCATCCCTGTTAAGTCATAAAGTGGCATGTCTAATTCTGGATCTTTGTAAATGCAGCCACAATAATTTATAAACCACGATTTATGGCTTACCAAGTTGTGTAAGCCTAATTATTTTTAGTTTATTCAATAAATCATAATTATGCAAACTTTCCTTCTAATATTCTCACACCGTGAATTTCTCTCTCAAGATGTTCTATTGAAGTGGCCAATTATTCACAAAAGCTTGTTAAAATAGGCATTGTTTCAAATGGTTTTTATTTATTCATTTTATTTAGTTATTACTACAGGTTATATGCCGCTCCATTTCTGGAGACTATGTAAGACTAGCGGGTGTGAAAAATGAATTAAAAAACAAACGTCACTCGTTTCTTTACTGCTGCTCTTCCCACGTACGTTACTGCTGCGCGCAGCAAAACTTCCCCTTATTTTAAAACTTAATGTACAGTACCTTATTTTTTTACCGTATTAAACAAGGGAATTAAAAGGGGTTACATGTCAAGGCAGACCGGACAGCTGCAGTTAAGAGAGAAGATATTCCTTAGAGATGTTTTTAAACGGCCCTTCTCATTCCGCTCTATAATCCACTTGGAACACGTGGGCTTCAACGGCTAAGGGAGGAGGAGGAGGAAGAGGCGGAAGCATCTTCTTTAGCCAATCGCAGAACAGCAGCTCGCGGTTGCTAGGATACGGATGTAAACGGCATCGAACAGCCTCGGCTGGACGGAGACTTGGCAAGACAGCGGGCACCATGGACCCCCTGAAAGGGGCCGGTCGCCGCCCAGTATCCCCGATGCACAGAGCCGAGCTGGAAGTCAAGTATGAAGGGAAAGGAGAAGGACGGGAGGCTTTCTGGTGTTTCCGAAATGTGCTTTCTTAAAGACTTTTCCTTTCGTTCCCTACCTTCATTGAATTTTATCTGGGAATAAGACCTATAGAACTCAATGCGATTTTCTTCTGTAGATGTTTTTTCTCCCGCAAACAAATAAAAGTACCTCCGGTTTTGGTAAGATAAGGACCACCGGGTTTTAGTCTGTCATGTGTTTTTCCATCTCTCGAGGAACCTGCATGGAAACAAGTTTAACCTACCAACTGCACGTTGTTTTTAAAAAATGAGGGCCCATTTGTGTGTTTTCTTTTTCATGCCAGCAGCCTTAGGAAGAGTCCTGGGAGGCTGTTGGAAAGAATATTTTAGATATTACTATGGGAATGATAGCGTTATATTGAAGAGTGGGATTGAAATAAATGAGTTGTCAGGGGGGGAAAAACAGGCAAAAAAGAAGAAATAAATGATTTGATAATGTTGAAAAATGGTAAAGCTGCAAGTGTAAAGAGAATGAATGAGGATTAAATTAAAAACAAATATATGAAGGAAGAGTGAATGGACTGTGAGAAAGTAGAAGGCTTAGATTTTGTGGTTGGATGAAGTTGATGACATCCTCAGAAATGCAGAGGTGAGAATTTTAAAGAAGAAAAACAATGTATGAAGCAGAGCATGGTGAAAGTAAGGATGGTGTAGTGCCTTGGCAGAGCCTATAAAAGTGGAAAGATGGAGGTCTCAAATCTCCTCACCAAGAAGGTCTCTGAGTTTTCATATCCAGCCATACTTCTTACTCTGTGGAATAGCAGTTTGATAATTTAGATTGTTGTTGTTGTTTAGTTGTTAAGTCGTGTCCGACTCTTCGTGACCCCATGAACCATATTGCACCAGGCCTTCCTGTCCTTCACTGCCTCCCTGAGTTTGCTCAGTTTCATGCTCATTGCTTCAGTGATGCTATCTAACCATCTCATCCTCTGCAGTCCCCTTCTCCTTTTGCCTTCAATCTTTCCCATCATCAGGGTCTTCTCCAAAGAGATCTCTCTTCGCATTAGGTGACCAAAGTATCTGAGCTTGAGCTTCATTATCAATCCTTCCAATGAGCAATCAGGGTTGATTTCCTTTAAGATTGACTGGTTTGACCTCCTAGCAGTCCAGGGGACTCTCAAGAGTCTTCTCCAGCACCACAGTTCAAAGGCATCAATTCTTCGGCGCTCAGCCTTCTTTATGGTCCAGCTCTCACAGCCATACATTACTACTGGAAAAACCATAGCTTTGACTATGCGGATCTTTGTTGGCAAGGTGACGTCTCTGCTTTTTAATATGCTATCTAGGCTTGCCATAGCTTTCCTCCCAAGAAGCAAGCGTCTTTTAATTTCATGGCTGCAGTCTCCGTCTGCGGTGATCTTGGAGCCCAAATAAATGAAGTCTGTTATTGCTTCCATTTCTACCCCTTCTATTTGCCAGGAATTGATGGGTCCAGATGCCATGATCTTAGTTTTTTTTAATGTTGAGTTTCAAGCCAGCTTTCGCACTCTCCTCTTTCACCCTCATCAAGAGGCTCTTTAGTTCTTCTTCACTTTCTGCCATTAGGGTGGTATCGTCTGCATATCTGAGGTTGTTGATGATTCTCCCTGCAATCTTAATTCCGGCTTGTGATTCTTCCAGCCTGGCATTTCTCATGATGTACTCTGCATATAGGTTAAATAAGCAGGGTGACAGTATACAGCCTTGTCGTACACCTTTCCCTATTTTGAACCAATCGGTTGTTCCATGACCAGTTCTAACTGTTGCTTCTTGGCCCGCATACAGATTTCTCAGGAGACAGGTAAGGTGGTCTGGTACTCCCATCTCCCACCTATCCACTAGGAAAGAGCCAATTTGGTGTAGTGGTTAAAGCACCAGATTAGAAAACAGGAGACTGTGAGCTGTAGTCATGCCTTAGGCTCAAAGCCAGCTGGATGACCTTGGGCCAAACACACTCTCTCAGCCCTAGGAAGAAGGCAATGGCAAATCACTTCTGAAAAACGTGCCAGGGAAACAGCAGGGACTAGTCCAGGCAGTCACCAGGAGTCAAAACTGATTCAAGAGCATTAAAAAAAAAAAAAACAACACTAGGAAACACTTCATCTGGTGTCTTCCCCTAGTCTTGATAAGTGAGATTAGTCCTCTATAATGAAAGATAATCCTTTTCATTTAAAATATTTTTTTTCCAAGGTGGGTACAAGGATTCACCAATAGAAAAGTTGGATTTGTCAACAACAGGACTGTTTGTTATCCTTGTGGCAATTACATCATCTTTATTAACATTGAAACACAAGAGAGATCATTCTTGCGGTGTCGGTATGGAAGTATTGGAGCCTTTGGAGTGAATGCAAGCCAGAATATTGTTGCTTTTTCTGACCGGCAGTTGAATCCTACAATCTATATCTATACTTTTCCAGGACTAAAGAAAATAGCAAAATTAAAAGGTGGGTGTGAGGGCACTTTAATATATATAGCATTATGCCATATACTTATGTCAGTATTCAGTCAAATAGAAGATCAAAATTCATATTTTATGTCCTTTATTTTTTCCCATGCACTGCTGTGCTGCCTCATCATGATAGCAGAGTGTTCCTAGGAAGGATGAGTGAAGAATGCCAAGCATGTATGCCAAGAATATATACTCCCAGTAAGATCACCCTAGGCATGAAGGTCATTTCCAGCTGCCCAGCTAAAGGAAGCAGGCAGGCAGTACTGATATAGAAAGATGCTGGAGGTAGATGATCATTTTAGTGACAACAGCAAAGGCATCATTTCATACTATGCAGGAGAAGGCAATGTTAAGCCACTCCTATAATTTACCACAAAACCCCAAAGGATACGGTAGACATAATAAAGTGACTGAAGGTAAAGTCCCAGGTGTTGGGCTCCTCAGGTTGGATGGCACTATCTAATTATGATAAATCATAAAATATGTAAAAGAATAATTGCATGATGTGTGAATTAAAAGAATAATTGTATGATGTGTGAATTCAGTAAAGATGGAACAGAATGGAAAGTGAGATGAAAAACTAGTAATAGCTGCTGAAAACTGAGGAATAAACTTAGGCACTGTATATGATTTGGAAATAAGTAGGATGGGAAAACTATGTGGGGCTGCCCTTAAAACTTTAAAATAAATTTTTGAATTGATCATAATTCAGGTGTTTCTTTAAATTTTTGAGGGGGTAAAAAAAAGGATGTTACACTGGTACTAAAGCGGTTTTAATGAGCTTAATTCAGAGATGATTCATACATCATCACACTGTACCATAATGTGATTGGGGTGGGGTGGGAATAGAGCAACATGATATATTATGGACTGGAATAACACATCCAGTCTATATCATATATTGTAAACCAACACATTTTTAAGTCTATTTAATTTATTTTAAATTTTAAAAAACTACTAATATTAAAAATATTAAATAAACCTATTTTAATAAGGTTTAAAGTCTATATTACTTTAACTTTTAGGGCAGGCCAGCCTAGACTACTCCTTGCTTGCATTCAGTTACACAGGTCCCTATCTGGCCACTTATTCCTCGCTCCCTGAATTTTGCCTTTCAGTATGGTAAGTGTTGATTATATGTGTTTAATATGGAGAAATGGGTCAGAATTGCTATCTTTCTGTGGTATTCATGAACTAATGTGCTCAAATGCATAACATCCAATAGCTTCTACTTGGTTTTTTCTGCAAGTGAAATGATTAAACTAACCAGGAATTTACCAGGATAGAAAGCAGAAAAATTTAGACTACACTGAAAGCTGGATTCCTGCAAGCCAGAGTTTGAAGTTGGTTTCTGGTTCTAAGCTTGTTAGGGAGCAAAAAACCAGGATCCAGGTTCAAGTATAACCCTTTCCTCTTTGGTAAGTTCCTGGTTAGTTTATTTACTCTCACATGAAAGAAGAGCCAAGTGAGAGTGATTAGCTAGGATTTTGAAACATTTGGCTTAAAATGTCTTTTTTGCATATTTTTTCCAACTGATTGCTTGTACTCTTAGGCCTGGAAAACATTTTTCTCATTGTTTAATTGCAAGAAAAACACTTAGGTCTAAATGATAAGTTTTTACCCACTGTCAACTAATAGGCTATTGTTGTTTTTCCTCATCACATCATTTATGGTCATATCATGGGCTTCATGGGGGGGGGGGGATTAGAGAGACAAATAATTTGATGTGTGTCATTTCCATGATGTTATGACACACGTGATATTCATCATGGTTTTTACCAGATTCCTATAGTTCACATGAATCCTTATCGTTGATTGTTTTAGCCAGGGCATCATGGCTTATAAGTTCTTGTGTTTTTTAATTAATTTTATTTATTAATCAAATTGGTATGCCACCCGACTCCCAGCAACTCTGAGTGGCTCAATCTGGGCGGTTTTAATCTTTGTACACTACCCAGAGTCATTGCTGTGAGATGGGTGGCTCTATAAATTATTTAAATAAATACATAAACCAAGTTCCTGTGTTCCACCATTACACCATGCCATAAACTAACCAGACTTGTGGTGTTCCCAAAAATCACTGAAGCACAACATTGTCAACCCTTTACTCTACCATGTTGTGCCAACCTCAACACGATGTAAAAAACTGCAAATAAGAAAAGACTGTTTACAACTGACTGGCTTTCCAGCCATAGTTCTGAATAAATTGATTGAGTTTATTTATTACTGCACTTGCCTGTTAATTTTTTCAAAGGGACCTAAAATTCATTAGGTTCAGCAGGAATATTGAAGCTTCATTTGCTTCATCTTTTTCTATTTTAATTGTTGTCCACTGATACTATATTGCAAGGTGTAATTTGATTATTGCTTTTTGTTTTATTTATATGTTGTTTTGTTGTTTTGACCATTAGGATAACTTCTGGATTTTTGGAGATAAAATATATATTGACAGAATGCTTTTTCAAATACAACAAATAAGCATTTGCTTTCTTTCACTTTTAATTAGGAATTGGCAGAACAAAATTCTATTATGTAGTCAGTCACAACCTGGGGTAGAAGTAACTGCAATGAGTTTTAATCCCATGAGTTGGCATCAGTTGTGTTTATTTAATGGGACCTCTGTTACCCTTTGGAGTATTGAAAGGAGTAACAAAGAGCACATCTTGATTTCAAAGTAAGTATTATAATTTTATGTTAAAAACAAAAAAAGATACGCTAGAAAACATAGAACAAGCTTTCTGATAGGAATCTGTAGTCTTTGGAAAGCAACTATATAGTCCATGTCTCTTAGTGGAATATACAGTATGAAATATATGTTTTATTGTAGATTATACAGTATAAATATTCTGTTGTACTTCACATATTATAGAAATATGCTTTATAAATAAGGTGATTATCTAATACTGAAAACAAATGTTCATGTTTTAACTCATGTTTAAAGAATCCTTCTTCCAAACTATTTTCCTTACTGTTTCAGTCCTGTCAAACTTCCTGGTGAAGATGGATCCTTAACAGATGAGGAAAATAGCTTCTTGTCCCATCCCAATGTCAGTGATCCTTATTTTGGTCCTGTGCTACCCAATTCAGCCATTGCTGGCTTGGTAGGAGATGAGGCTGAAACATTTAAGGTTAGCTTTGTTAGACTATGCTAAAATGAAAATGAAAAGGTGTTTTTTTTGTGTGTGCATGCCTGTGTGTATCTTTATAGCTCAAGTTGCTGCTATATATGTGTATTTTATGTAATTTTAGGTATTATGAAATTTATCTTAGATATTATCACATTTACACCTTGGATTTAGATTACTTTTCTTTGATTGTACTTATGAGTCCAAGTCAAGCCACTTTATAGATGTATTTCAACTTTGGTAATGAATTTTTATTTACTGGTTTCTTAAGCTGGACAATTGTAGGTGTTTATAGACCACTTATGAACGTGTTTCTTGTACTGGTCTGAGACCACAGCAGACAGACAGACTGACTGGCTACATTTATGACATTTTCTTGGCAGCATTATAGAATTGGTTTGCCATTGCTTTCTGAGATTTTTAACATCTTAATCTAATGAGCATAGTAACGTAACTCCCAATACTCTGTAAAGACAGTACTGTAAGAGGCAACAAGTGTTTTTTGTAGCCATTTTGTGTTTTAGTCAGGAAATATATTTTTTTAAAACCTTGTCAGCTTCCCAGAGTCACATTTGTGAGATGGACAGCCATAAAAAACAAAATAAATAAATAAATAAATAAGTAAGTAAGTAAGTAAGTAAGTAAGTAGCAAATGTGTCTAGGCTCATAATGTTAAGGTCATTCATTATAATAATCTATAAAAGGGGTTGGTTTTTTTGGCTTAGCATTTTGGTCACACTAGGTGCCACCACCTAGTGACCTTGGCTGAACTTAAAAAAAGCATGTTGAACCTGGTTAATACTTAGATGAAGACTGCCAGGAAATCCCAGGGCCGAGGTTTTCATTGGGAAATTGAAAAAAATATCCTAAAAGAAGCCAATAAGAAACCTGTACTATTTTCAAGAAAACTGTATAGACATGTCTATCATGTAACCAGAAGTTTAGCTCAGCTTTAGCATGTTGGATGAACCCAGACACCTAGGGTACAATAATGTATGAACCCATCCAATTGTATATACTCAATAACTCATGGTTAAGCAAATTATTTAGTTAAGTTTGTGAACCAGGCCTTAGTAATAGCTAAAGCCCTCCGGCTAATCTCTCTCTGTTTTGTTTGTATGGACCTCTGCTTTCAAAACTAGGTTGAGATAATTATTTTCTAAATGTTCAAGGGAGATGGGAGAATAGCAAGGAAAAACAGAAATTTAAAAGTAAGATTATGATATAATTAACACAATATTTTTAAAAAATAGAATGCAGAGTTATCAACAGGCTTGAGGGAATCCTAACAATGTGCCCTACAGTGCCTCTTTGCACTATCCTCTTATCCCCCACCCTACAAAAACTCAAAGCACAAGATTAGCCAGCGGAGATTAATGGGAACTAGCACAGAGCAACCAATCATTAAGTTCCCAATGAAGTATCATCTTTTCAGCTCTGCAGTTCTAGGGGCATTAATCCTAATTTAAGAGTATGTAAGAACTGTCTAGAGTCTGTGTAATAATTTATATGAAGGTTTACTTCTGATAAAGACGTGTATTATATACACTCTATATAATGCACATATTCTTATAAATATTTGAATAAAATTAAATTATAGAAGCAGGGGACGCGGTGGTGCAGCGGCTTAATGATGCTGGAAGTTGCTGGCCAGAAATGGTTGACACTTCAGCGGTTTGAGCCCAAGTTCCATGTGGCAGGGTGAGCTCCCTTCTTGCGCCCTTAGCTCCTGCCCACCTAGCAACTCAAAAGCATAAGCAAGTAGATAAATAGGTACTCTCACCCTGGTGGGAAGAAAAACGCTGGCAGCACCTTGCACGGAAAAACAGGAATCGGTTGCCGGTTGCTGGATGTAATGCAATAGAAGAGACTTGATTTCCTGTGACCGCCAACTGGGCTCCGCCCTAGGAAGGAGGCAATGGCAAACCACTTCCAAAAAAACCTTGCCAGGAAAACTGCAGGGACTTGTCCAGGCAGTCTCCGTAAAATCAGACACGATTGAAAGCAGATTAAAAAAAAATATTATAGAATCATGTGTGTATATAATTGTGTGTGTGTGTGTGTGTGTGTGTGTGTAATATATATAGTTTGCAATTTGTGTATTCTTAATTTTTGTAATTGAAACTTCCTTTGTAATGGTAGCCTAAAGATGATATTCAACCTTGTGTTCGCCCTACTGTCCATTGCTGGACTCCAGATTCTGATCTGTATATGGGCTGTGAAGAAGGATATTTCCTGAAAATAGGTGCAGACACATTTAAGGCTGTTGTTCTCACTCAAAAACTTTCTCCAGATGCTAAAGGTAAGAATTTATTTTCCTGATTCATTGGGATTTAGGCAAAAAAGGGGAAGATGCTATTCCCCCCCCCCCCGCCTTTGGACTACAAATAATTATTCTTTGTGAACAGTTAATCCTAGGGAAATTGTGCCATGTGCTAAATAACTAGAGTTGTAAAAAAACTAAAGTTCTACATAAAAAGCATATATGTTACAACCATAACTCCAATTTTCTGCTTTTTTTTTTAAAAAAAGATACCTATTCAAAAGTATTAGAAATCTTAATCTCTTCATACTGTTCCCATTCATGAAATTTGAAATTGTCTAACTGGAATGGAGTGATTAAACTGCATCCTCTGAAATGCAACAGATTTATATTGCCAGTTCAATATATAGTAGTACTTCAGTTGCTGCAAAAAGTGCATTAGGTTTCTTAATAAGAAAAACTGAGTTTCCCAGGAGCCTTGGACTGTGAAAACTTAAAATACAACTTTCACAGTAAGTGTTCTTAAATAAAAAATTTAGATTACTAAATTTCAAAGAATTTGCAGAATAACCTTTAGATTAATTATGTTGAATTATTATTATTAAATTTATCAAACACATCTGGATCCAAAGAGGACCTCTTAAGGAGGGTTAATTTGAAGAAATTACTCTTTCTATAACTAGAAATATAAGCTTCAGAAAAACTAGCAGGGATCCTTGTACGTGGGGGTGGGGGGAATATTAAGTTCTGATAGAGAGAGAAGCGTGTCCCAAAGCATACCTTAGTTCTGTTTAGTTCTCTTGTGGGCTTTGAATGGTTGGCACTAGTGAGCATAATGGTAGACAGATTCATATTTTAGAGAAACTAGAAATTAGTGCAACATTAGGGATGGATGCATCAATCTACTTCCAGTCCATGTCAATTTTGCAAGTAATCATTCATTAGTCAATTCCGACTGGAGTGGCATATAAACCCTGCAAAGCAAATAAACATGTCTGTCCCAATAACTCAGTCCTTTGCTTAAAAAGCAAACCAACCCTGAAATATATATGTTTGTGTGTGTGTGTGTTATTTTGAACATGTTTCTCATAAAATATAAATGGCTGAACATAAAGGGTCTAAAACTATAACATAACTAAATACATTTAGTTTATCATATATTATTTATTTAATTGGAACTTATATGCAACTTGCAAACCAATAGGACTCTGAGCAGCATTTATTTATTAGTGTACTTTACTGAGTAACATTTGGAAACAGGAGAATATTCTAATTCACGGTTTCATTTGGGAAGTATAGATGAGGTCAATTTGCAGTAGAATTTGCAAAGTTCAAATTCCTAACAAAACTGTACAGTATTATTTATTGGTCAGTGGTCAGTTCTATTTGGCTTCTTTCATGAGGTTATGGGGAAATAGCTTCACAGGGAAAGCAAAGGTCCTATCAATAGCACCAATGCATACTGGGCCTTCAGTGAAAACTTCCTCTTGTCTTGGGAGACTGGAGGATGGAGCAAATTTTATTTATGGATCTCTCAAGCAAGCTGGTAAGGTTGTCATATATAAAAATAACCCTATGAATTCCTGACATTTTAGGCATTTCTCTTAATAATAGCACACCTTCACAACTAGCCAGAAAGAAATTGGAGGAAAGAATCACACAAGTATAAGTGCATATTTATAGGTTTTATATAATTTGCTGATTGATTATTTAACTTGGTATAGCACTGACCACTAGTTGCTGCCAGTGGTTTATGATAAAAAAAATTAAAATTAAAAATAGTGAGCACATCAAATAAATAAAAGAAACACATATAAATAGTTAAAATAGGCCATCAAATCAACAGTTGAAAGCCCATTCCAAAAGACATATGTTATGACCCTTAAAAAAAAAAAACTAATAAAGATGTTAGGCCCATCCGCACTGCAGGAAATATATAACAGAAAAGGTTCAGCACCAAGTTGTCCTCAGACCAGCTCTCAGGAACTGTAGACAAACTTCATCAATGAGCAGGGTCCGTAGAGAAAGAAGTAGTCTCTGAAATACCATGAACCTAAGCCATGTAAGGCTTTAAAGTAATGACTGTTATTTTCTATTTTGTCCAGAAGCAACTTGGTAACCAGTACAGTGTTTAAGCACAAATGTAGCAGATCCTGCATTGAGTAGGGGGTTGGACTAGATAACCTATAGGTTCTTTTCAACGCTATGTTTCAGTGTACTATGACGCCTTTGCTTTCTTCCTAAAACTAGCCAGGCTGTTAATTTTCTACCAACTGAAGATTTAAGACTAGACAGAAATACAGCCTGTGTAGAAAACATCCCATGTACGGCACTTAAACTTGGAGTTTAACAGCATGTGCACCACCATTTTAAGGATAGTTTCTTCTAGAAAAGGATGCAACTGGCATATCAGTCAAAGCTGATAAAAGATACTCCTGGATGATGCCTGGGAAATTACACAGACATTGAGAAGAACCCCTGAACCTACTCCTTCTGGAAGAAAGCAATCTCATTTAGAGCAGGCAGACCTGCTTTGCTTCTCTGGTATTTCTTGGTGCAGCATTTGCTTTGTTCTTCTGGCTCTTACCCAAGAGCAGCCCCAATGATGTGTATACTAGCTGCCCCAGGCTTTACTCAGGCCATAGTCCCACCCCATACTCACCCTTGCCCCATACCCCAAAATTGCTCCCCCAAAAGGATAATCACAGAAAAAGACTAGTTGGCTGATCCTGGAAGATGTGTTTGGTTTAAGGAGTTGCAGACCCATACCCCCATATGCTCCAAAGGACTTTTTTTGCCTTCAGATGTAAAGCACTGTTGTTTAGTCGTTAAGTCGTGTCCGACTCTTCGTGACCCCATGAACCATATTGCGCCAGGCCTTCCTGTCCTTCACTGCCTCCCTGAGTTTGCTCAGTTTCATGCTCATTGCTTCAGTGATGCTATCTAACCATCTCATCCTCTGCCATCCTCTTCTCCTTTTGCCTTCAATCTTTCCCAGCATCAGGGTCTTCTCCAAAGAGATCTCTCTTCGCATTAGGTGACCAAAGTACCTGAGCTTGAGCTTCATTATCGATCCTTCCAATGAGCAATCAGGGTTGATTTCCTTTAAGATTGACTGGTTTGACCTCCTAGCAGTCCAGGGGACTCTCAAGAGTCTTCTCCAGCACCACAGTTCAAAGGCATGAATTCTTCGGCGCTCAGCCTTCTTTATGGTCCAGCTCTCACAGCCATACATTACTACTGGAAAAACCATAGCTCTGACTATGCGGATCTTTGTCGGCAAGGTGACGTGTCTGCTTTTTAATATGCTATCTAGGCTTGCCATAGCTTTCCTCCCAAGGAGCAAGCGTCTTTTAATTTCATGGCTGCAGTCTCCGTCTGCGGTGATCTTGGAGCCCAAATAAATGAAGTCTGTTACTGCTTCCATTTCTACCCCTTCTATTTGCCAGGAATTGATGGGTCCAGATGCCATGATCTTAGTTTTTTTAATGCTGAGTTTCAAGCCAGCTTTTGCACTCTCCTCTTTCACCCTCATCAAGAGGCTCTTTAGTTCTTCTTCACTTTCTGCCATTAGGGTGGTATCGTCCGCATATCTGAGGTTGTTGATGATTCTCCCTGCAATCTTAATTCCGGCTTGTGATTCTTCCAGCCTGGCATTTCTCATGATGTACTCTGCATATAGGTTAAATATGCAGGGTGACAGTATACAGCCTTGTCGTACACCTTTCCCTATTTTGAACCAATTGGTTGTTCCATGACCGGTTCTAACTGTTGCTTCTTGTCCCGCATACAGATTTCTCAGGAGACAGGTAAGGTGGTCTGGTACTCCCATCTCTTTAAGAATTTGCCACAGTTTGTTGTGATCCACACAATCAAAGGCTTTTGCATAATGAAGCAGAAGTAGATATTTTTCTGGAACTCTCGTGCTTTCTCCATGATCCAGCGAATGTTGGCGATTTGATCTCTAGTTCCTCTGCCTCTTCGAAACCCAGCTTGTACATCCGGTAGTTCTCGGTTCATGTATTGCTGAAGCCTAGCTTGTAGGATTTTGAGCATAACCTTGCTAGCATGTGAAATGAGTGCAATTGTGCGATAGTTTGAGCATTCTTTGGCATTGCCCTTCTTTGGAATTGGAACATAAACTGACCTTTTCCAATCCCGTGGCCACTGTTGCGTTTTCCAAACTTGCTGGCATATTGAGTGCAGCACTTTAACACCATCATCTTTTAGTATTTTAAATAACTCAGCTGGAATACTGTCATTTCCACTAGCTTTGTTGTTAGCAATGCTTCCTAAGGCCCACTTGACTTCACTCTCTAGAATGTCTGGCTCAAGGTCAGTGACCATACCAGTATGGACATCGGGGACACTAAGATCTTTCTTGTATAGTTCTTCTGTGTATTCTTGCCACCTCTTCTTAATCTCTTCTGCTTCTGTTAGGTCCCTGCCTTTTTTGTCCTTTATCATGCCCATCTTTGCCCTAAACGTTCCTTTCATATCTCCAATTTTCTTGTAGAGATCTCTAGTCTTCCCCATTCTATTGTTTTCCTCAATTTCTTTGCATTGTTCATTTAAGAAGGCCTTCTTATCTCTCCTTGCTATTCTCTGGAAATCTGCATTCAGTTGCTTATATCTTTCCCTTTCACCCTTGCTTTTCGCATTCCTTCTTTCCACAGCTATTTGTAAAGCCTCATCAGACAGCCATTTTGCTTTCTTGCATTTCTTTTTCTTTGGGATGGTTTTAGTTGCTGCCTCCTGTACAATGTTACGGACCTCCGTCCATAGTTCTTCAGGCACTCTGTCTACCAAATCTAATCCTCTAAATCTATTCATCACCTTCACTGTGTACTCACAAGGAATATGATCTAAGTCATACCTGAGTGGTCTAGTGGTTTTCCCTACATTCTTCAATTTAAGCCTAAATTTTGCAGTAAGAAGCTCATGATCTGAGCCACAGTCAGCTCCTGGTCTTGTTTTTGCTGTCTGTATAGAGCTTCTCCATCTTTGGCTGCAAAGTATATAATCAATCTGGTTTCGGTATTGACCATCTGGTGATGTCCATGTGTAGAGTCGTCTCTTGTGTTGTTGGAAAAGAGTGTTTGCTATGACTAGCTTGTTCTCTTGACAGAACTCTATTAGCCTTTTCCCTGCTTCATTTTGTATTCCAAGGCCAAACTTGCCTGTTATTCCGATTACTCCTTGACTTCCTACTTTAGCATTCCAATCCCCTATGATGAAAAGGACATCTTTTTTGGTGCTAGTTCTAGAAGATGTTGTAGGTCTTCATAGAAGCGGTCAACCTCAGCTTCTTCAGCATCAGTGGTTGGGGCATAGACTTGGATGACTGTGATATTGAATGGTTTGCCTTGGATACGCACTGAGATCATTCTGTCGTTTTTGAGGTTGTACTCCATTACTGCCTTTCCCACTCTCTTATTGACTATGAGTGCAACTCCATTTCTTCTAAGGGTTTCTTGCCCACAGTAGTAGATATAATGGTCACCCGAATTAAATTCACCCATTCCCATCCATTTCAGTTCGCTGATTCCCAAGATGTCGATGTTCAGTCTTGTCATCTCATGTTTGACCACATCCAGCTTGCCTTGGTTCATAGATCTTACATTCCAGGTACCTATACAATATTGTTCTTTACAGCATCGGACCTTCTTTTTGCTTCCAGATACATCCACAGCTGAACGTCCTTTCGGCTTTGGCCCAGCCGCTTCACTCTTTCTGGAGCTACTTGGAATTGCCCTCCGCTCTTCCCCAGTAGCATATTGGACACCTTCCGACCTGAGGGGCTCATCTTCCGGCGTCATATCTTTTAGCCTTTTAACATTGTCCATGGGGTTTTCTTGGCAAGGATACTGGAGTGGGTTGCCATTTCCTTCTCCAGTGGACCACATTTTGTCAGAACTCTCTGTCATGACCTGTCTGTCTTGGGTGGCCCTGCACGGTATAGCTCATGGCTTCACTGAGTTACGCAAGCCCCTTCGCCACGACAAGGCAGTGATCCATGAAGGGGTGTAAAGCACTGCACAGCTCTAATTTAGATTCTATACTACATGCATTAATTTACTTTGCTACCACAAATGATGCAGTGTAATTTCTTTCCTAATTTAATGGCAACTGGTTCTAATACATTTGCAGATGAATTATATAAGCTGCAATTGACACATACTCAATTCCTTTTCAGCACAAAAACGGACAACTTTTCGATCACTGTCACACAATACTAGGAAAGTGGAAGGTATTTATTTTTTAATACTAAATGCCTTTACAGAAAATGTTTGCTACTTTGGGTATGTATACTAATACATTTTATCAGATAGGAATGAATGCTCAAAAATACGTATGAAATGAGAGGTTTGTTTTGAAATTGTCTGCATCAAAAACCTTCTCCGGTTCTGAAAGCTGAGGAATCCTTGGTGCTCTCTAAACTTGGTTGTTTGCTTGCAGACGTTTCATTACCCAATTAGGTAATCATCAGTGTGAGTGAGTGTGGGGTTTGCTCCCTGTTTATATACAGTAGCTTGCCCTGTCAGTGTTGGTGGGGGTATGGTTTTCTCCATGGTAGTTCCTTGAATAGGGTATTTTCTGCTTGATTGTTTGCCTGGTGCTAATCCCTGCTTATCTGGGTATTGGCTGGTGTGTAAATGTTATTTATTTCTATGTGTCTAGTGATGGCTGATTTGTCTGAATGCCAAGCTTCCAGAATTCCCTAGCATTTTTGGATTTAGCTTGGTCTGGGATGCTCAGTTTCCCAGTTGAAACTGTGGTTGAGTCTGTCCATGTGTTGTGAGATTAGGAGTTTTCATCAAGTCTTCTGACCGCTAGTTGGTGTTCATGGATGCGTTCTGCTAGTCTTCTGCCTATCTGTCCTAGTGGCTGTTACAGTCCTTACACTGTATGATGTAGATAACTCCTGTTTTCCCTTCTTGGACTACTAAGTCTTTTGGTTTACTTAAGACGTTTTGGAGGGCTTTCAGAGAGCATACATCAGGAAAATGACTCCTATAGAAACTTCATGATTTGCTACTTATTTTTACAGGATTAGATCCTATATCTTAAAAATAGGTACTACTGAGTACTAGTTCTATAAGTTGGAGAAAATTTCCCAGTTTGTTTAAGGAAGGTGAAATAGATGTGTCTATGCCCTCAGACACAGCTTAACTATATAAAAAAGAAGCAACTTGAAGGGATTGAACTAACTGAAAGTCTATTCTTTAATAATTGGGTTTGCACTATGTATTTATCAGTGTGAAGGAATTAGAACTCTTCTTTTTGTTTCTCTCTCCCCTCTTTAGATTTCATATGCTATCAAACAAACAATAGGATTTCCAATAAAAAGAATAACACGGTTAATGGGATCAAAATCATAGGAAGTCCGTGCACTTGGGAAAATATAAATTTTATTTACATGAAGCATTCAGCTGCTCAAAACATATCAAGAGGCATTTACACCAAAGAAATTGTATGAGAAGAGCCATGTTAGTCTATGTTAGCCAAAAATCAGGAAGAGTCCGCTAATACTAGATTGGGATGAGGTGAGGGAGGGGGAAGGGATGGGAAGACAGGTTGGTTATGCAGATGCAACTCAGCAGTCTCAAGCAATATACTGTATCAAAATGTATCAGACTATCTCAGAAGATCCCAACAAACACAATGGGTTTTGAACAAATACAGTTGTTAACTGATAAGTACTTGTAATCTATCTCATGTGTAACCTGCATGCAGCTCATGAAAGCTTATGCCTTTTAATAACATTTCTTATCCAACAGAAAAAAACAGGAGGTTTTTTTTCCCAAAAAAGTCAAGTCGATGAAAGGAAGACCAAATACAGAAGCCATTGGGGTGTGCATACTAGATTCTGCCTCCTCTTGTCAGCCCCTATTCTACACTGAAGCATTTCTTCTATCCATAAGGCTCTCCATGTGAATTAAGAGTCTGGAAAATGAGGAGTTTCTCTGTTGTGGACACTCACTTTCTACATGTAGAATGAAACAAAAGGAGACTGATGTTAGCATACTAACTAACAGGCCTAAAAGTCCTAAGCATATTTACTTGAGTGTAAAGCTATTGAATTCAGGGCATGTTAATATGCATAGTTTCTTTATGCTTGCTTATGCCTATCGCAATGGCATCAATTGGCTCCATTCAGAAAATATGCTTTTGTTCTTTAGTGAAATTTGTACTTGATTAATGGAGAACAAGATAAATTATCCATGCAATCTTTATATTATCAAAGCTAAATAAAACTTAAGATATTAAGGGAGATAAAATCAATCAGAAGAAGAGACAGTCTTGTGATTGATAGAGAAGAAGTGTTGTTTTGTTTTGTTTTGTTTTTTGTTTTGTTTGGAAGTCCCAAAAATGAGACTCCTTCCATTTTTTTTTATTACTTCTTGTATGCCTTGATCCATTCAGCTCAGGGGTCCTTCAAGTGGCATAAAGAAGACAACGGTGCCCTTTTCTGCTTTGGGCTGTTACTCCCACAAACCCATTACAAAAAGCTTGGATCTTTTGAGGTAGAAAAAAAGATATAGCTTTCTCAACTTGAAGTCTTCCAGAAATGTTGGGATTGCAGTTCCCAGAATGGCCATGCTGATTTAGGAATTCTAGGAACTGATTTTTCCTGTGCATCTGGAATTCCCCGATTAGAGAAAGCTAATACCAGATTTTGTTTTTCAAGACTAAACATTTCTCTTTGTATATTCACTTAGTCTTGATAAATAAATTCACAAGGATATAGAAGTATAATGGCCTACATGAGATCATTTTATAGCCATGGTTCATTTTGTAATGAACCACAGTACTATAGCTATACTGGTCCTTGTTTGGAAGATTAATGATCATGGCAATAGATAGATGAGCAGTAGTCTGTGAAGCATTATCCAGGAATTAAATCTTTTCAGTGACTGAGCTTGTATTTTAAAATATCTTGTACTAAGAAGGGACTATTCTTTGAATGTTGTTTATCGCCAATGAAAAAATTGCTCTTCAATTCTGGCAATCTTTTGTCTGCTAAATGTTTGCATGCTTCACAGCTTTTTTCTAATACCTTTGTTGCTGTATCTTTATATAATGTTTATTATACTGTATATAAGTTTTATTGTACTGTGATTTTAAATTATTATTAACCACTTTGAATAGTTCAGGAACACTACAAGGGTGGGATATACATTTTATTTAAATATAAATATAAATTACATGATGTTTTACGTGAAATAGCTCCCTTTTAAGAATAACCTTTCAACATGAATTCTATAAAACACATGTGATTAAAAAAATAACTGATGTTTTCTTAATACTTTCTATAGATGACTCAAGGCAGGAATCTCAAAATGTGATCCTACTTGCCATGGCACTTCATAAGGATGGACTCTACGCAGCTGGAACAGTAAGGCACTATTCTGTAGAGTCCTATAGTTTCACTGCTAATACTTGTCAGAACTAAATCCTAGCCAGCAACATTTCAGAAAGAAATGTTTGTCATAACCCACCCCATAATTCTAGAAATAAAGAAGCTAATAAAGAAAAACAGATTAATGTTGTAAATATTAAGAACTAGGAAGAAGAGGGGGTTTTTTTTCTAATTGCTAGTTATAAAATAGCATAATGATACTGCTGAAGATACCAGAAAGTCATATTTATACCCCCAGGATTGGATTCTGTGCGCCACAAGATCTTATCACACATGCTTCTGTCATTCAGCTTATGATGTATCACAGGCAGTGTTCAGGAACAAGAAAATAAGTAGCTGTAAATGAAGAGTCAAAAATGACAACTTTGCTTTAAAGAATATTTTTGAGAACACACATGTCGAGTTAGTAACAGATGAATTCTGTGGACTGTTTAAATCATGCAAATTGATTAAATATACATTTTCAGTGCACATGTATCTACCACCCAACAGCCCTTTTTCTGCAAGTTTTAGGAACAACAAATATGTAAGGGTGTCCAGAAGATCTATTATCACTCTAATTATTTACCCAGCTTCTGAGTAATGTAGTAATAATAATACTTAACATATTTATAAATGTTTTAGGTATGCAGATTGCTTCACATGCATTATTTATATTAGAACATATCTGCAAGATTGTTATTATCACCAGTATTGTAGAGAAAGAGACTCAGGCTAAGAATGACTGGTTAAGTTCTTGGAAGAGGTACTATTCAAAGAACCAGATTTATATCTCAGTTGTTGTAAGGGTAGAAGCTGGCAAGGCAGAAACCAGCTGTTCCTAGACTAGAAATGGTCATTCTATTGCCCAGTTTCAAGGCCACCAAGTGCTGCACCAAGAATCCATTAATTTGGAAAGACTGGAGGAAAAAGCCTCAAGTCCCCAAAATCTTTTACTTCTGTTGTCAATCAACTGTTGTGTATGTGGCTTTCTTCTTGTCTATACTAAAGGTTCTAATTTAGTCAAACCACATCTGTGACTTTTCTGGCAAGTCAAACCAAGAAATTGAGCGAGGTGTCAGAAGAAGATTTACCACTAAGCCCAGGATTGAAGCCTGAGAGTTACTTAATCGCCATTCTACACTAGCTTACAGGCATCATTCATACACTGCAACATATTCATTGATTTCATTGATTGTACATCACCTTGTAAACCCAGGCTTTGTTGCTTTTCAGAAGTTAGGAACTCCTAAAAGTTTTTAGTGGAAAGAGAAATTATCAGGAAACTAGATTTTGGACTGTGATTACATAGCAGCAGAGCAATTTTATATAAAGAAAGTGAAGTTCTGTGTAAAAAGTAACCACATGTTGACAAGGTTTTCAAATATCTTAATTCTGAACAGCATTCTAACTGAACTATGAAAGTCCCACCAATGATTGTGATAAATTGTGAAGTAATAAGTCACTAAAATGGGGAATGGGGTTATTTTTACAACAGGGGTTATATCCTGTTTCTAGATATTAAAAGGAGAGACAAATGAAAATGAAGAAATAAGGCTGTTTCCACAAAATGTGGCATAGAAGCTTCTTCAAGCAAGGAAGCTAATTATCCGTACATATAATTTTAATGTAACATATAGATCTATGTCTGGATATTCAATCTATCTATTTTTTTTACAAAATAGCTATAGGGTGAGGATCAAATTGGACTGAATTTATAATTGTGGTGCAAGGCAAATAGCAATTATTACCTTAATGGATGTTTCCTATATAAATTGCCCCTAAATTGCTGTTCACCTGTATGCATTTTCTAATGAAGCAAACAGATGTTGGGAGGAATAATTTAAATCAGGAAAATGAGGTAACATTTTAATCCACATAACCTTTGGCACAATTATAATCTAATTCCACATGTTCCTTTCCACATATACACTTTTGAAAGTAAAAGAGAGATGGAAGATCCACTTAGGGATTTCCAATGTCAATGTACTTTGATTCCAAATGTTCTCTGATATTCTTGCAGAATATTTTTTGAATAATAGAATGCTGTGCCTGTTTTTTTTTTTTTGGGTGGTGGTGGAAAGGTTGGTATATATTGTGCTATTTATGGTGTATGTATCCCTTTCTCCCCTAGGATGGTTTTGTTCGCTGTTACAAAATCAAGGGCACAAGCTTTCAAGGGGAAGATTGCTTGGAAATTGAAGAGCCGATAACAACACTTTTCTTCTCCCCTGATTACGTTTACTTACTAGTAGAAACAGAAAAGGTACATTGTGCAAAGCAAACATCTTGTTATATGAGATTCCTAGTTAAATATGTATTTATTAGAATTTTTTCATGTATCAAAAAGCAAGCCTAAAATAGTTTAACATGGTGATTCTCACAGGGCATGGAAGTGATTGCTGTCAAATAAAGGATTGATCTGTTAAGGTCAGAAGCAGATAGCCTGAAATCAGACTGATCTGTTACTAGTAGGATGAAGCTCTAGTAAAAGTAAGGACTGAAAGAATAACAGCTCCCATTATTTTGCTCTTAACATTGTTATTGTACCATTTGTTTTCTTGTGTTCTTATCTTGTAATGAAAAGGTTCTGTCAGTTTCAGATTAAACATTTCACAAGTAGTAATTCTATGTGAAGCAGTATTAATGCTGAAAAATTGAATAGCCTTCCAAAATTCCCACTGAAACAACCACCTGGGCATTCTACTTCTGCCTTCCAGTCGGTTCTGGAGATGAATGGGTGGATGGATGGATGGATGGATGGATGGATGGATGGATGGATGGATGGGTACTTTTCAACATTAGGCCACCCTGTTATGTAAATATCTCCAGGTTATTTTTAACATCAAAGCTGTTATTGTATTGATAGTACAATTTTGAAAATATAGCAGGTATACCTGGTATAAAAGATAGCCAGATGATAAAAATATGCATTAGAGAGTAGCTTTGCTTGGCTGCTGTGGTGAGATGATTAACACTGCATGATGCAGAAGTCATTCACCAAAAGTAAAATATTGTCAAAATCTAGAATCTGGCTTGAAAGCTTGGAAAAATTAAAGGGTCATCACCTAATACAGACATTCAGAATGTTTTGAACTTGAATTATTTCGAATTTAAAATACCTTATTTTGAGTTTGAAAAAAATTCAAGCTCAAAACAGTTGTTTTTTTTGGTCCCATGCCACATATTTTGATCATTTTGGATCCATTTCAGAAGTGTTTCAAGCTCAAAGCATATTTTATTCTATTGAACTTTAATGTTTTGTATTAAAAATTGCCTAAAAATGAAGAAAAAATGGGATGAGATTAAACGTTTTGGGGAGGACATTCAACAAAAGAGACAACATTGAAGCAATTGCTTTCATTAATAATAGTCCTTCACTTCTCACTCGGTGAGACGTTCAGAGAAGACTTCCAAAGACTTTCTCAAGGACAGTACTTCATACTTTTTATAGTGGAATTGCAGAAAGATGTTGCAGAAAGGAAGTAGTAACAGTTTTTCAGACAAACTTCCATAAGAAGACTATTATAATATGGTGTATGCCTGTCACCCTGAGTTCAATCATAACTGACAAATTGAGATATGTATATTTTCCTAAAACAATTAAGAATATGTATTGAATGTGTTAACTGATCTTTCCACTATGGATCATTTCTAATTAATAGGGATCACTTTACATCTTTAATCCAAATACAAATGAAGATGTTATTGCATTACTGGATGCAAGTATGAGCCTGTTCATAGCAGCTGATTTTATTGTTCCAGGAAACAAACACTGTGTGGTAAGGAATTTTCACTTGTATTAAATGGCAGAAGAGAAAAAAAAAAGAGAATTTTCAGAATTTTTAGTGTCATGTTGCAATATCACTTGGTGAATACTCCCACCATCACAGTTTCTAAATGAAGCTTGAAATCATATTTATGTACTGGTTGCTTAATTTTTTTATTTCTACTTACTTTCCCAAATATTCTAATCTACTCATTGAAATAAGGCAGGTTCTGGCTCTAAGCAAACAGATCAGTGGCTTGTTTTTTCAGCACCCATGGATTATGAACAGATGCAAGCCAGTCTTCAGCTATTACTGAAGGTAAATAATATCCATAGCATATCAAAATAGAATAGCAAAAGAACTCTAAGCCCATAAAGTCATCAGCTAGTATCAAGACAAAACAAGCAAATAAGATTTCCTTCAGAAAAGGGAGGGCGGAGCTGGCGTCGCGGCGATACGGCGGGCGATCCTGGGCTCCCAGGATGGCAGCCGATATCTCCTCTCCCAGACGGTCCCGATGGACCTAAGCCGTCCCGTAGAGATGGCGAACGCAAAGGGCGCGTCCCGCGGATCTCAGGGACGCCGCAAGTCCCAGATCGATCCGGGGAGAAGCTCTTGAAGCCGGCGGAGGAGAGGCAGCCAAAAATGGCTGCGAAAGCCGGGACAGCTCCAAAGGAAGATGGAAGAGAAGGGTGTCAACTGGGTGAGATGGACTTTTACTATTCAACTATTCTTAGAGAACACCTTAAGTAACTTAAAGAGATTTTTAAAAGTGAAGAAAAGTGGATTAAGCGGCGAGATTGAACCCTATTAAAAAAAAAGAAGGGGGAGAAAATTTTTCTTTTCAACTTTCCCTTTTTAGTGGAATTGACAAGATGTTTTTCTTTTAAAAAAAATATATTTTTAACTGGATTGGCTTTCTCTTTTAAATACTCAATAACTCTTTATTTTAAGCCTTTTTTTTTACTAAGATTTCTTTATTGTTATAAGAAATTTATATCTTTTTGACTTTGAAATGGGGAAAGTGGAGTTAAGAGAAAGTAAATGAAAGAAAGTTGCACTGCCATTTAGAGGCGCGACTTAGTGCTTTTTTTTTTTTTCATTGTGACGCACGCTCAAAGACCCTGTGCTTTCTAAAAAGATAGTGGGATGTGCATGTTTATACAGGTGCCATCCGTAACTATAAACAAGAAAGTGGAGTTGAAAGCGACTTTGAAAACATTAAGATGGAAAGTTTGAGCCAGTCACAAGAGCCTTGATTAGTGGCAGTAGCTCTTTTTTCTGCTAGAAGCTCTGCTTTGCTCTCTATTCCCCCCAGATGGATTTTTTTTAAAGAGGCTTAGCCTTTTCCTTCTTTTCCTTTTCTTTTTATTTTTCCTTCTTTTTTTTTCTCTCCTTTTGCTTCTTTTTTTCTTATTTTTGGCAAGAACAAAGATAAAGAATCCTTTGACTCAATGAAGGTTTATCAAGATAATAGACTATACGAGAAACACAATGCAGAAAAAGATCTTTAAACTATTGAGGATGACTATAAAAAATTGGAAGAAGAGCTGCAGAAATTCTCAAAAAAAAAAAAAAAAGATATTAAAGCTAAAATGGACTTAATTAAACATAAAACGGGATCATTGGAAAAGGAAGAAATAGTACAAGAAATCAGAAACATTAAACGGAATTATTGTGAGGCCTATAAACTGAGAATTAAAAGGGTTAATCAACTGATAAATGAAGAGAGACAGATTTGTTTTTGGCACTGAGGGTGAGAAAAAGATTATACAAGATTATAATGGAAAATCGTACTAAGAGAATGTACAAAAAGAAGAAGTAAAACAATATTGAAAGAAACTATTGCAGATGTTTAAAGAGAAAATCAGGGGAATACAACAATGATGGAACTGACAGAAGCTTCCAAAAGCAGAATGTTCAAAAGGACACTTATTATTGCTTTCTCTTATCCAATAATATAGAAAAAAGGAATGAACAGCCAGATATTTTGGGATATTGAATGAAAAGGGTGAACTCAAAATTATGCAAGCGCTGGAATAAAGTATAAATCTGAGATATATAGTTAAAAATTGTATAACATGTAGTGAAATCTGGTTAGAACTGTAACTTGGTTAGAATTGTAATTGATACTGTAACTGATATTGGTTAGAATTGTAACTCTTAAGAATTGGAAAAATTAAAAAGTACTTATGCAGGAGGAAGTTATTCAAAATTATGGAATGTGCAGAGATGAGTTAAATTGAGATTTGAAATTAGAGTAAGAAGATAAGCAATTTTATATGACACGGGATTTGTTTTTATTAATGATTAGATGAGAAAATATAGTAATGTAATAGATTAGGAAATTTTATAATAGAAATTTGATATTAATTATTACATATATACACATATAATAGATAGATGGAGATGTATTACTAATCCTATTGAAAGTTAAAATTTTTTGTAATATATGATTTTATAGATTAGCTATGAATGATTAATAATTGTTAATTGATAAGTATACAAGTATATTTTGAATAGATGATATGAGAATTTAAGACTATGAAAGGGGCACCAACGAGTTTAACTGGTTGACACACGGTATAAAATGGAAGATGCTTTTTTATGCTTTTTTATGTTTTTGTTTGTTCATGTTTGTTTTGTGTTTGTTGTAAAAATAAAAAAAACATTATAAAAAAAAAAAAAGATTTCCTTCAGAAAAAAATAAAATCTTACACAAAGGAAGGATAGCAAACAAACAAACAAACAAAAATTCATGAACTTGCTCACATGGATGCAGTATGTCATGAAACACACTGCAAAAGTAGGTAAGGACAAGATGACCCTTCTGGAGGAATGCTTAGGGAAAGTTAAAGAGTGAATTTTTGCCCCCTAACCCCTTTCAGTCATTTTATTTTTATTAATTAAGTAAAAAACAACAGAAAAAAAGGGGGAAAGGAATAGGATACAAACTAGAGGGCCAGTTTGGTGCAGTGGTTATGGTGCTGGCCTGGAAATCAGGAGATGGTGAGTTCTAGGCCTCCCTTAGGCATGAAAGCGGCTGGGTGACTTTGGGCCAATCACTTCCTCTCAGCCCAACCCACCTCACAGGCTTGTTGTTGTGGAGAAAATAGGAGTATTAGATATTTTTGCCACCTTGACTTATATATTAAAAAGGGGGGATAAAAGTCTATTATAATATAATTACATATATATCAGTATAATCCCTAACTCATCTGTGGTGTTATTTTTTAAAATTAATATTATTGCTGTTGCATAAGTTTTATACTGATGTGAGGGTTGAAGTGAGAATTCAAAAGATGAGATTTAATATAGTGCTTAAGAAAAATGAAAAGAAATTTAAACATTAAATTGAAAGAAATTAAAAAGAGAGAAAAATGTGTTTATAAGAAAAAGCATTCAAGCAACCCCCTTTTGTTCTTTTTGCCCCTTAAGCCCTTAATAAGTGGCTGAAAAGTTTGGCACTACCTACCAGGGGAGTTGGGCTGGAATATAGTTTTTGCACTCCTGATCTAAAGTTACCTAATGAAATTGAATAATGGGAAATTTATAACTGGTAAGAGGAACTACTTGTTCACATAAGTGAAGATGTGTGATGGCTGTCATCTCACATGGTTTTAAATGGGATTAGAAAAATTCAGGAGGATTCTGAAGGCTACTAGCCATCAGTGCTATGTTACTTCTGATATTAAAAGCGACATAATACACCATCCAATATTTGCTGCCTTGGAATGCATGCAGAAAGATGTTATTGCATTCACGTTCTGCCTATAAGTTTTCTTTGACCTTTGGTCTGATTCAGTCAGTCTTCTTATATATTTAACCAGAAAGATGGGTGAAGGATAGATATCAGTGTGATGCAGTAATTGAGGTCAAGTTGGTGGATTTTTCTTAATGGGAGAACTGTGAGGCAGAGAATGATAAGCACACTTATTAATGGATACTGTGAGGGCTTGAGATACAATCAGTCTGCTATCTCCACACTTACTAGTCAAGTAGTTTCGTACAATGTAAGTAGAACACACTGATTGCCCAATACATGTACCAAGTCACCCACCTGCTTAATATCTGATGCTCGGGATAGAAAATAATCTGCTTCTATATTGTACTGAAGACATTTTATTTCTGCACCATGTTTAACCTCTGATACATTTCTTTAATTATTTTGGTACATTGTTTTTGATTTGATTCATATGAGTTAGGTGTTTTATTTGTGTTTGTATTATGTATCATAATGAGAAGGGACTTGTTGTTGTTGTTGTTCAGTCGTTAAGTCGTCTCCGACTCTTCCTGACCCCATGAACCATATCACGCCAGGCCTTCCTGTCCTTCACTGCCTCCCTGGGTTTGCTCAGTTTCATGCTCATTGCTTCAGTGATGCTATCTAACCATCTCATCCTCTGCCGTCCTCTTCTCCTTTTGCCTTCAATCTTTCCCAGCATCAGGGTCTTTTCCAAAGACTCCTCTCTTCGCATTAGGTGACCAAAGTATCTGAGCTTGAGCTTCATTATCAATCCTTCCAATGAGCAATCAGGGTTGATTTCCTTTAAGATTGACTAGTTTGACCTCCTAGCAGTCCAGGGGACTCTTAAGAGTCTTCTCCAGCACCACAGTTCAAAGGCATCAATTCTTTGGCACTCAGCCTTCTTTATGGTCCAGCTCTCACAGCCATACATTACTACTGGAAAAACCATAGCTTTGACTATGCGGATCTTTGTCAGCAAGGTGATGTCTCTGCTTTTTAATATGCTATCTAGGTTTGCCATAGCTTTCCTCCCAAGGAGCAGAGAAGGGACTAGGAAATCTTTTAAAAATAAATTAATAAAATTGATACATAAATAATAAAAACATACTTTTGTTTCCTAATTTCCTCACATTTTTTCTTCCTTCATGCTACAGTCTGCAGCAAAATCAGGAGAGATACATGTTTGGCAGCTGGTTGATGGCACTTCTATCAGCACACTACGTTTACATACAGTGGTATGTACAAATGGAATCTGAGTTTGTAATGTATGGGATCTGACTTATTAACATGGCCGTCAGTATAATTAACCAAGTGGAGAGCTAAATTAAATGTATACTAGAGTAAATGTATAGCACAAATATTATTTTAAGTTATTTTTAATCCCTGAAATAATTTTTTTAAAAGAATGTCTTACTCCAGAAACAAACAGTTCATATTAATAAATAACAATTTTAAATTATTTGGCTGAGAATGTAAACTATGTATAGATTCTCTGTTTACTATTTTGCATTATATGCTTTTTTGTTCCACCAGAGCAGGGTATGGTTTTTTGCTTTTGTTTTGGTACAGTAACAGGCATTCTGTAAACTGAAGTTGGTCTAATAAAAATTCATGAAAGAGAAAATAAACATAATCTTTTCCCAGAAGATCTACATGAAAAAATCAGTATTGTTTGTTCATTTCCAAGGTTACTGCAATGGCTTGCAGCCTCTCCTCTCACAGTGCTGTAGTGGGAACTCCAACTGGCCATGTCTATTTTATAGATCTTACTAATATTGAAGCTCCTAGAGTAACTCATCGGATTCTCCTTTCTGAGAACATGCCTGTGCAGTTTTTGCAGTAAGTATGTAGAAAGGGCATAGTAAAGAAGGGTATCTGATCCATACTACATGCAGGATTCCCAACAGTTTCAGGCATGTGGTACATTTAAAATTTTGAGTGTGTATTATGTCGCATCATGATAAAATGTTACTGTTGCAGCATAGATCACGTCTATTTACAAAATGGCTGCAGTCGTGAGTATAGCCAGTTATCACTCACCCATTTTATATGAAAAAACCTGTTGAAAGTTCACAAATAGATAATTTACCTAGGAATGTGATTACAAAGATGAGGTGGAGTCCCAGCGAACACTTAACTACTGAGTACAAACTCTATCACCTTCTGATATCTCTTTTTTAATCTGTCTTTCTTCCAGATGGTAACTGAGGTAGAGAAAAGAATATACATTGACACACAGAACTCCATTCACAAAGTTGGGGGGGAAAAACCACATACAGTAGATCTTGGTTTCCCTCTCTCTAGTCTTCCCCTTCACTTTTCTTGCTCTGATTCATTTGGCCTTATCTGTTCTAATTCTGCCCTCCTGCCCAGTTTTCTGATTTGCCCCTTTCCTGCTGTCCTCCTTACGATTCTTCCAGTTCTCCTTCAATCCCTTCTCCAGATGCTACAGGTAGTCCTTGGGTTACAACAGCAATTGGGACCAGGATTGCTCCCGCAAAGTGATGTGGTCATAAAGCATGATGTCGTGTGACCATAATGACAGCAATCCCAGCAGTCCCAGTTACTGTCATAACCTCAGGACTGTGTGGGTCATTAACCAGAAAGAGGCTATGGGTGAGTGCACAGGTGCTGCGGGGGCTGCAGGGGGTGCCACAGGCAGGTCCTATGGAGCACAGGGGTGTGCAGGGGCCATAGAGGTTCATGGGTATTGCAGGTAGGCACTATGGAGTGTGGGCAGGCTAGCGGAGGCCATGGATGGGCTGGCAGGGGCCGCAGGAGGGGTGCATGGATACCACAAGCAGGCACTACAGAGCACAGGCAGGCTGGCGGGGGCCACAGGCAGGCCAGCAGGGGCCATGAGCAAGCAGGGGTACTGTGGGCACGCGAATACTATGGACTGCAGGTGGGTGGGGGGGGGTGCTAAGGAGTATGAGATCCCTGTGATCTTGTACTC
The DNA here is from genome assembly GCF_059951505.1 of Python bivittatus. NCBI lineage: Eukaryota > Metazoa > Chordata > Lepidosauria > Squamata > Pythonidae > Python > Python bivittatus. The sequence goes on along the minus strand of NW_028277125.1, from coordinate 47,739,776 downwards.
TGTAGCGGGGCTTCTCAGGAGAAAAAGTGGCGGAAGCAACTTATGGCAGTGACTTGCAACCTTCCCTGCCGGCTTCCCCATTGACTTTGCTTTAAGTTCAGTGTGATGGCCTGGGATTAGATTCAGCATTTCCACAGCTTGCAGTGCTGCTCTTACTGATCTAATATGTTTTACGATCTCTGTCTTAGAGTTTTGGTTGATACATGCAGGTTGAGTTCATGGCAAGAGAAAGGAATTAGCAAGTACTGTACAGTAGTTGAAATTGTTTCTGCAGAAGTAGCAGCAAAAACAAAGAATTTTGTGATAATTTCCAGACTAACGAATGTATTATTGCATAACCTTTTATGGATCACAATCCACTTCATCAATTACATGGAGGGGAAAAGTGAAATAGTGATTCTCTGTCAATAAAAAAAAAAGTCATACCATGCAATTGGTCTATATTGTTCAGTATGACATTAAGAAGTAGCAAGTGCTGTGCCTGTTGTGTCAAAAGAATTCAGTGATATGTGTTACTCAGTTTTTCTCAATCTCTTACCCACCAGATCTATTAGGACCACAATTCCTAGCATGGCCTATCCCATTAGTACACCTGAAAAACATTGTGTTGGAATGGGCTGGTACAGGTGCTTAGTAATGCTAAACTGAAGATTTTTCCAAAGCCTGTTCTAATCACATAGGTATTTCCAGGCCAAGTTCAAAATGGATATACTGTAATCTTTTCAAATAATCGGCATGAGCTTTAGCACTAAAGACTGTATCAGTTGCCATAATCTTATTTGCTCTTCTTTTTTTCCCTAAGCTATGAACAAACTGGTCGGTTTCTCATAACAGCATCTACAGATGGATATGTTTTTATTTTAAATGCTCTCCCATCAACCTTGTTTGAAGTACTTGGATATGTAGGTAATATATAGAAATTCATGGATGTCTTATTTCTTCTATATGCCAGATGTGGACAATAATTGCTTCATAAAATAAATGTTACCTGTCAGAACCCAAAGATTTTATTCCAGAATGATCAATTTTCTTAAATCCATGAGAATATTATGTGGCCTTCATAGTTTAAAACAGTTTACTGTTTCTGTAGATTTTTGCTAAAATCCTGAATGTTTTTCTTTTCTTTAAAAATGGATAAATAAATATCTGTGCAGCTATATTATAGCATGAATAGCTATAACAATGCATATCAACAGTAAGGAAGAAAGTAGATTGTTATAACTGAGAAATGCTTTTAGTTCATCTGAACCTTTAAGGACAAGCTTATAATTTAATCATGTTTTGATCAACATAGCGAAAAGAGAATTAATGTTTGTATTTAAATTCATTGGAGAGGAAGGGATTACAAGAGAGTAAGCAGGCACACAATGGGGAATACACACTGAAAGGAATGCAGCCAGCTGTTTGCCTAGCAAACTGTTTAGGAGGCAAACAAAAGCCTTTAGTGTGACACTGATTAGAGTCTTGCCAATTTCAGGCAACAGCTAGGTCACAGAACTGAGTCTGTTAATTTTCAGTTAACACTTTTTAGGGACCTGCTCCCTTGCCAAGAAAAGCAACTCAGGAAGAGATAGCTTGTTTAGGCAATCTTTTCCACTCTGCAAGGGGTGGGGGCGGGGGAAGAAAAAAAGTAGGTCAGGCACAGGACAACATGTACTAACTGACTGTAGTGGCAAACACATGACTGAGAGAGACACCCTGTAAAGTTCGTAAATGCAGACATTGGTCGCAAAGTTATTTTTTCATCACTGTTGTAACTGCAGTCACTGTCCAGTGCAGTCACTACCTATGTATTTATATACACAACTTCTAAAACCTTTCAGTATAGCTCTCAGTAAAAGTGATTAGGATACAGTGACTTAAGATTACAAAATATTTGTGATGCATTCCATATTACAGTCACTATCCTGACAACCTATCCAAAAAGCTGGCGGAGGAGTAGTCTTTGTGGATAGCATGAGCTGGGATGACTTTTCCCATATGTTATCTTGCCATTACAATGGGGTGGCTGAAAAGTCAAAAGGATTAGCAAGTGTGAAACCCTGAGGGCCACACTGACAGTATTCAAGGGCTAAAAGCTAGGCTGGTGGCCCAAGTGTTATAAGGCATATTATGTAGTTATTTTCCTGGAATTCAACAGGTTTGGGTCTGTTCATTGCCTAAATAGGACACTGTGTATGAGTCCCTCATTCACCATTTGGGGCTTGGTGATGAAAAAAAGATATAAATAATCTATCCAATATGGCTTTCCAAGGATTTCTAAACTATTGTAGGCCCCCAAAAAAGTGAAAATTTACTTTAATGTTGCATCTAGTTTGAATGTTGTTTTCTTTTCATTTTAGTGTTGTCTGGTGAGATTGTGGACATAACTTCACACTATAATTTGGAAAAAGAGTTAACTGAAGTGATTGCACTTCTTTGTCCATCAGATCTCAAAAGGGCAAGAATGGAGATATTTATACTTCCTCTAGATATTATTTCAGGTAAAAATCAATCTAATATAGAGTGTTGTTATTCCAAAGTGCAGTCACCATTTTAAAAATAATATATGCTAACATCAAAGTGTGGGTAGATCCTTATGTCCTTAACTGTCAGGTTCAGCCCAAGAAACTTAGCGGGACAATTCAGGAACAGTTCAGTTACTTCATTAGCTTACACTTACTAGACAGAATCTCGCCAGACTAACTCTAACCCCCAACGACTGCAACTAAACACTCTGAATTCCTTAGGGTGGTGCCAGTCTCATCCTCTTAGTTTTCACGTGCTCAGGCTGCGGGCTGAGGAGATGCTTGAGATTCCTCTCTGACTCCTAATGACCTTGGACTTCCTCACTCAAGTCTTCCATCACATTAACATGGTATCATCCACACAATGTTTTCAGAAGTCATGTCAGAAGTCAGAAATATTTTGGATAAAAAAATTGTACATGGAAGAAAAATCCAAAAAAGGTTAGCAGGGCCTAAGCATACTCATTAATGCATTGAGTAAATTTATCTAGGATTTGGGCAGCTCTTAGTGGGATGAGTTTCCTAGATTATTATTATTATTTTTTTTTTGGTGCCTTCAAGTCAGTGTAGACTCCTGGTAACTACCTGGACAAGTCCCTGCAGTTTTATTGGCAAGATTTCAGAAATGGTATGCCATTGCCTACTTCCTAGGGCTGAGGGAGAGTGATTGAACCAAGGTCACCCAGCTGGCTTTGTGCCTAAGGCAGGACTAGAACTCAGAGTCTCCTCACAGAACCCAGAATGCAGGAAATGTCTCTTGAAAACAAAGGATCCTTTTCAGGGCCAATTTTAATAATGGCTACTATGAATATTGAAGGTATATCAGCAGACAAGGAAGTTCTATTAAGCAATTTTTGCAAGACCAGTAAGTGTGATGTACTCTTTGTGCAGGAAACTCATCAAGGAATTTATCAACGGTATTCCCGTACAGTAGGAATGAAACTTGCTATTGTGTCAGGCCTAGCCCAAGGAACTCCAAGAGACCATGTAAATTCAGTCCAGCGATGTTTATTAGCTACAACCTCTACCAAGAATCTTCCCAGACTGAAACCCCAGCTCCCAAGTAATGCCAGCCACAATATTGTGAATTCCTCAGGAAGGTGCCAGTCTCATCCTCTTATCTTTCCCTCGCGCCTCAGGAGATGAAAGAAAAGGTTTTTCTCCCTGAGTCTGGCCTTCATAATTCCATTCCATCACATATTGAGAGACCAAGTGAACAGTATGGCAGTGCTATTTTTGTCTGTCCTGATTTGATAATATCTTCAATGGCTCTCACAGAAGAAAATGACATTGAAATTCACTGTCAGTTGAATTAAATAATTGTGTGGTTACTTCGGTGTATAAGCCCCCGAATATACCGTTTAATTTTATTGAATCTGGGAATTTTCGCTCACAAAGGATTAATTTTATTCTTGGTGATTTTAACAGTCACAGTATTAATTGGGGATATAGCAAAACAAATAGAGACGGGGAAGAGGTGGAGTTGTGGTCGGAGACTGATGCCTTTACTTTAATCCATGACGCCAAACGTCCAGTCTCCTTTAATAGTGGTTGGTGGAGAAGAGGATATAACCCTGACTTGATCTTCATGAGTAACAATCTCAGCAATCAATGTATCAAGACAGTTTGGGACCCGATCCCTCATTCGCAGCAGAGACCAGTAACGTGCGAGGTACACTCTGTTATTAGGCCAAGAAATGTTCCATTTCAACATCACTTTAATTTTAAAAAAGTGAACTGGAGGGACTTTTCTGATGTACTTGATTCTGAATTGTGAAATATTAAACCAATACCAGAAAATTAAAACCTTTTCATCAAAACTGTAAGTTATGCGACTAGAAAATCTATTCCGAGAGGGTGCCGAACTCAGTTTGTACCAGGGCTCTCTCCAGATATTATGCCTCATCTTAATAACTATGTCAGAATGTTTGAAGAAAACCCATTCTCTGAAGAAACTATTGAAACTGGTGATAATATAATGTCACTCCTTGGACATTGAAGGGAGAAATGGAAGTCCACCCTGGAATCAATTGATTTGACAAAGAAGAGCCAGAAGGGTTGGAAACTTTTAAAACGTCTGAATAATGATCCAACAAACCCATGCCAATATAAGAACGTTATGGCAAATCAAATAGCTCATCAGCTGTTGCTAAACGGCAGGGTTAAGGAGAGACTTAGGAAATGCAGGTTCCCAAGGGCAATGGAAGGGGAGGCCAATGTACTGACCTCACCTTTGATATAGAAGAACTGGAAACAGCAATTCATGATATGAAGAATGGTAAAGCCACGGGACTAGACAGCATTCGTGTTGAACAAATAAAAATTTTTGGAGATTTTGCCAAGCAATGGTTGTTTTCACTTTTTAATGCATGCATGGCTTCAAATTGCATTCCAAAGATTTGGAAGAAAGCCTGGGTTATTGCACTTTTGAAACCCGGAAAAGAACCAGATAATCCAAAGAATTTTCGTCCAATTTCCCTCCTTTGCCATCCTTTTATCTCTATGAGACAGTTCTATTAAATAGAATGTTTCCTGTTATTGAACTAACTCTCATTCCCCAACAAGCCGGTTTCCAGTCAGGGAAGTCCTGCACAGGCCAGATACTTAAACTCGTTCAGCACACAGAGGATAGATTTCAGTTGGGTCTAATTACGGGAGTTGCTTTCATGAATTTATCTGCAGCCTATGACAGTTAATCACAGGAAGCTTCTCTTGAAATTATATAATAGCACCCATGATCTTGCTCTGATTAAATGTATTGAGGCAATACTTGAAAATTGACAATTTTTCGTTGACTTTCAGGGAAAAAAGAGCCGGTGGAGAGCCCAGCGACATGGTCTTCCACAGGGGAGCATTCTTACTCCTCTGTTATTTAATATATATACCAATGATCAGCCTGTTGGTCCTGATACATTGTCTTTCATCTATGCTGACAACTTGGCACTTACTGCTCAGGGAGCCAACTTTGAGGAGGTGGAAGTTAGGCTTACTCTGGCCCTTAAGAATATGTCAGAATACTATAATGAGAATGGACTAAAACCTAATCCATTAGAAACTAATGTCTGTGCATTCCATCTTAAAAACAGGCAGGCTAGACGTAGGCTTGATATTATCTGGGATGGAGTGAGTCTGGTACATTGTGAGACACCATATTACCTTGGCATTACACTGGATCAAACACTAACCTTTAAAAGACATTGTTGCAATTTAAAGCAAAAGATCACCCATAATAATATCCTCAGAAAGTTGGCTGGAACTACCTGGGGTGCCCATCCTATTACTCTACGAATGGCTGCCCTTGCATTGTGTTACTCGGCAGCAGAGTACGCCTGCACCATCTGGGGCCAGTCTGCGCATTCTATACATATGGATAGGGTGCTTAGTGATACATGTTGTATTGTTACTGGATGTTTGCACCCCACTCCACTTGATAAACTGTATATCTTGGCGGGAATATCCCTGCCAGGTGTTAGAAGGAGTGTGGGACAAGTCGTGGAATATGGAAAGGTGTTACATGATCCAGCACACCCATTATTTGGCCAAGTACCTCCCACAAAAAGATTGAAATCAAGGAGGAGCTTTTTAGATTGCACCGAGGAGATTGCTACCACACCTCAAACAGAACGATTAAAAAGGTGGAAATCCCAAGCAAAACATCTTCACAATTGGATAGAACCGCCTGAGGAGTTTCTTGGAGGTTTGGAGGAGGAGTGGACAGTTTGGAGATGTTTAAATAGACTGCATACTGGTTTGGGTAGAACTAAAGATCAAATGGAAAAATGGGGGTTTATTCCTGAGGACAAGGATATATATTGTGAATGTGGTGCTATTCAAACAATTATCCATCTTTTGCAGCGCCCCTTGGGACCGACATGCATACAGAATGACTTGCTGGTCGGAAATACCTTTGCCATTAACGTGGCCCGGCATTGGGCAAGAATTATATAATTCTATATTTTTATTAAAGTTTTTAATTTTTAAAATTTAGATTAATAATTATCTCCCTTCCAGTTCCTGCATTTCTGACACGAGACGAGACAAGTCTCCTGGTTTCCAGCCTGATGACTTAACCACTACACCAAACTGGCTCTCTTCCAAGATTATCATCCTAAATAATGATCTTGAAAAAAATACTGCATATCAGCCCAATAATAAACCAAATA